>NW_004524726.1:5315653-5353422 GCF_000260255.1 Octodon degus
CTCCACCCCCAGCGCTGCTGATGCCAAGCCCAGCACCACAGGCAGCAGCTCAGGGAGCGGAGGCCTCACATAGGTGACACCTGCTGGCAGGGGCAAAAAAGTCATCAGAACGAAGGTTTTGGGAACAGTGAAATGGTTCAATGTAAGAAACAGATATGGCTTCATCAACAGGAATGACCCCCAGGAAGATGTATTTGTATACCAGATTGCGCTAAAGAAGAATAACCCCAGGAAGGACCTTTGCAGTGTGGGAGATGGAGAGACTGTGGAGTTTAATTGTTGAAGGAGAAAAGGGTGCGGAGGCAGCGAATGTCACAGGCCCTGGTGGAACTCCAGCTCGAGGCAGTAAATACGAAGCAGACCTTAACCATTATAGACGCTATCCATGTCGTAGGGGTCCTCCACGCCATTACCAGCAGAATTACCAGAATAGTGAGAGTAGGGAAAAGAATGAGCGATTGGAGAGCGCTCCCGAAGGCCAGGCCCAGCCACGCAGGCCCTGCCAGCAGGCGAAGGCTCCCACCTTACTACATGCAGAGACGCTGTGGGTGTCGGCCACAGTATTCCAACCCTCCTGTGCAAGGAGAAGTGATGGAGGGGGCTGACAGCCAGGGTGCAGGAGAACGAGGTAGACAAGTGAGACAGAATATGGGTCGAGGTTATAGACCACGATTCCGCAGGGGTCCTCCTCGCCAAAGACAGCCTAGAGAGAAGACGATAAGGAAAATCAAGGCGATGAGACCCAAGGTCAGCAGCCACCTCAAGGTCGGTGCCATCGCAACTTCAATTACCGACGCAGACGCCCAGAAAACCCTAAACCACAAGATGGCAAAGAGACAAAAGCAGCTGATCCTCAACTGGGAATTCATCCACTCCCGAGGCTGAGCAGGGCGGGGCTGAGTAAACGCAGGCTTAACATCTCTACCATCATTCGGTTTAGTCATCCAGCAAGAAAGAAATGAATAGGAAATTCCAGCAATAATAAATGAACAAAAGATTGGAACTGAAGACCTTAAGTGCTTGCTTTTTGCCCATTGACCAGATAACTACGACTATCTGCATTATCTATGCAGCATGGGGTTTTTATCATTTTTACCTAAAGACTTCTCTTTTTGGTAATGACAAATGTGTTTTTTTAAAAAGCCTGGTTTTTCTCAAAACACTTTTAAGGTTTTTAAATTCTTTTTTTTTGGTGGAACTAGGGATTGAACTCAGATCCCTGCATTTGCCAGTCAAGCGCTTATCCTACTGAGCCATCTCCCCGACCCCTTAAATTCTTTCATATCTGGATAAGTTGAGATTTTTAAGAACTTCATTTTTAATTTGTAATAAAAGTTTACAACTTTATTTCTTAAAAAAGTCAATGAACTGCAAGCCAGGCCTATAAATAAAGGTCTTAAATAATTAAAAAATAAAATACAAAGAAGCCCTCTGTGAAATACTTCAATGATGGCCAAGGGATTGTTTCCCTATTTTGAGGGGCAACAGTATTTCCTAATGTACTGAAGATTTTTTCTTTTATCTTCATTTAGTTCATGTAACTTTCTCCTTTTGGCAGATTATTATTCTTTACTTAAGCGAGTGCTATAATCTAATTTGAAAAGAGATTCTAAGTAATTCTCCTGAGGAATAAAGAAAATTAGCCAGCAAATAAAAAAAAAATTTTAAATACAATTTAATGTGTTAATAAACAGATGTACTATATGTCTATATCTGTAATTTTAGTGCAAAAATATAGAATGCATTGGTGTTTTCCCTAACAGATTTCCAATACAGATCCAGACAGATATGTTTTTACTTTGGTTTTTAAAGACTGAAATGACAGCGCTCAATGAAGAAAAAAAAAAAAAAATCAAAAGTAAATTCTAAGGCCAGAATACCTACTTGCTGCAAGCCCTTGTTCCATAGGACTTGAGATTATACCCTGGGCAAGCTAATAGCCTGCTGATTTCAACCTCAGTGAGTGACAGGAAACCCTTGGTGACAAAAGATCTAAAAATATACTGGGATTTGGCCATTAAAAGCCTTATCAGCAAGCAACAAAAATCAACAGAGCATTAGGATTGCCAATGTGGGGATTTAAAAAGGTTCCTAGCAAGGGAATATTAATAACCATCCTGATAATCTGTTGACATACAACGCTGGCCGCCTCTGTCACCACTTTCTGGCGGAGAGCTTTAGGTGATGAAAGGCAGAGTGGGTGGAGATAGGCCATCAGCGCTAATCCTGACAATCTCAGGGCCATGCAGAGGCATGTGGCGAGGAGACACGAGCTCTCCATCAGTCTCTGGGGCAGCTCCGAGGTCAGCTGATGTAAGCACTGGATTAACATCCTTCTGAAGGATGGTTGTCTATATTTTTATATTCTCTCTTACACTTCAGTAGCAAGTCATTGATTGTAATATTGTGAATACTGATTAAAGCCAAATCATGTTTCATTAGTTCGCTGAGTAAACTCAGACCACCCAATGTCCCTTCATACCTCCTGGCACAACCAAATTAAGGAAACACGGGTGCTTACTGTGTATGGATTTGTACTGCTCTCACTGAAGGGATATAGAAGTGATGTGCCAGGATATAGTTGAGTGGCACCCATAGTTGTTGGCAAGCACAGTGTTTCCTGTTTCCTTGGCCTGTCTCCTGACACAGTCTTCAGCAACACATCAGACATACATGTTTTAGAGGCCTGTTACATGGTGATACCTGGAAGGTGTCTTCTACCCCTAGTCTGTTTCTAAGAGAATGTTAGAAACAGATAGATTGATATGAATTTTTTGCTAAGGCAGTGTCTTAGTTACTCTTCTCTTGTTGCTGGGACAAATATCTGACACCAAAAAAGAAGGAAGGAAAGTTACTGGAGGTTTCAGTCCACACGGCAGAGGGCAAACTTTCATGGCAGCGGCAAGGAGCAAGGGCACCAGAGAGTAGCAGCAGCAACTCAAGCAGCTAACTTCTCTTCCCTCCTTACATTATAATGTAAATTTCCTGCCCCAGGGCAGGTGCAGCATCCACACCCAAAGTAATCAATCAAACTCCAAAGGCTGCCCCAAGACTATGTGAGGCTTTGGGGGGGACACCTAGACACAAACCATAACAGGCAGGTTTATTTTTAATTTCTTTTGAAATTAAAAGTGGAAATGAGCCCTGTATGTAGGCTATACCCATAATCCTAGAATTCTGGGAGGCAGAAATCCTCCCTCCTCCTGAGGTAGGAAGAGCACAAGTTTGAACCTAGCCTGAGAAACTTAGCAATTTAGTGAGATCCTATCTCAGAACTAAAAAAAAAAAAAAAAAAAAAAAAAAAGAGGGGAACTAGGGAAAAAGCCTTGGGTTAAAATCCCAGTACCACCAAAATGTTGGAGCTGTGTATCAATCCAGAAAGAACAATTATTATTTTCTGTCATATATATACATATATATATATATATATGTATATATATATATATATATACATATATATATATACACACATACATATATGAGAATATTGTATTGTATGCTACAACTATGTACAGTTTTTATTTGTCAATATAAAAGTGAAATATAAACAAGTAATACAACACAGGATAGGAGAATTATAGACTATGATATAGACTAAATGAATTGGAGGTAAAAATACTGCATCCTCTACCATTTCTATATCAGGGCCACTTTTCCTCCACAAGCACCACTGCTATTTGTCATACACTAGTTTGTCCAAAACAAAGGGCTCACAGCAATCTTACAAGTACCCTAAGAGAAGACAAAACTGTATCCTGAGTGGGGGACACCAGGTGAAGGAAGAGGGAAGATTTCTAGTGTGCTTCATGGAGACATCAGGGGCATGCTGCATGTCATTGGTGGCCAGAGCTTGTCCTGCCCTCAATGCTGGTGGTCACCTTGTCTACATCTTCTCAGGCTTAAAAACACCAGTACGTGAGTTCTAACACATATATAGGTATTTTTCATTTAGGTTTTGAGTGGATAATAATTACTCATATAATAGAAGTTGCTTGATATTTAGCGCTTCAAAAATTCTTCAACTAAAGTAATTCTTTGGTAAGCTTGATTTTTCAGCACTTGAACTGCATGGCCTCTAACGGGCCCACTTGTCTATTTCTGATGAAGAACTATTGAAAATTGTGAAATGATTACCTTCAACAGCTCAGGGTAGCAGTCTAAGCAATCAAGATGCCACGAGGAATCTATGGTGTTACTATGAGGTCTAAAATTAGGAAATACCATCTACAATTACTGTAAGCTATGCCTTAAAGCTTAATTGTTTTTGATAACTTCTCTTCGCTAGCTCCAAATACAGTCTTGGTACTAATAGTATTAGTTAGTTCGCTTTCTTAGTAATGTATTGCCTGATGCTGAATACTTTAAAAAGTAAACAGATTCTTCTCATTCATAGCTTTGGCAATGAAGAGTCCAAGGCTGGATGGTCCCATCTATTTAGTCTTCTGATAGGACCCTCCTTTGACTGTGCAGAAGCATGGAAGAGAATCTGATGGGAAAGGCTGTGTGCAAAAGAGACAAAGCACTTAGGATGGTCTTGCTTTATAACAGTTTATTCTTTTAGTGTTGATCTAATCCTATGGAAACTGAGATTTCTAGAAAACTAGCAATTCATAAGTAATGGTGGAGTCCTCTTGGTTGAATTTCTCTGTTAAATGGTCTACTACTGCTCAACATTGCCTTGGGGAAACCAAGGTGCCAGAACATGAACCTTGAGGAAGACATATTTGCACCACATCCAAATCATAACACCAGTGGATAGAAAAGCCCACTTTGAAGTTGCAGTCTACTCCCCACTACACTATGTCAGAAGAAGTAATTGGAATATAAACTCTCTAACTTAATTTCTAACTATACTCCAATGGGAGAAGTATGTTCATTGTTCAAACACAAAATAAGGAGATTATTACTGGAAAATAATTCTTTTTCAAATGAAGCCCTGTTCAATGGGTATATATTATCACCTTTTAAAAAGTCCTTTTGCTGCTAGCAGTAATATCAAAGATAAGTACATCCTTGAGAATATTTTTCTTTATGCTAAGAATGTAGCATATCCAAATGCCTATGATGAAAGTCATTTTCTTAAAAAAATAAAAATAAAAAAGCAGACTTCAGCATTTACTATCTCTGGAAAATAACACATACAGTAAATTCAACTTAAATATCTGTGAATGTAAAAATAACTTTCCCTTAGAGTACTGGATAAAAATGCAAAAAAAAAAAAATCAGTTTGACTCTGAATTGTAAATGCATCCAACAATCTTTAAAGACTCCGTACCATTCTGAGCACAGACATGAATGGCAAATATTCCTATGATCTCACTGGCAGCTCAGGTGTTTTGTGGATCATTCTCTCAAACTGTGCCACACCACCAAGGTCAGTGATTCAGTGGAAAACATTCATGAGCAGTCAATTATGGAGTGTTTGACTCTAAGCTTGTGTCTACAAAAAAAAGCAAACACATGTTTGGAAGGCAAAAAACCAATGCATATTAGAGCAGGCACTATATTCTTAATGAGAGCTTTTTATCAGCTCAGAAAAAAATTTCCATGTTATTATTTTTTAAACCCATCTGCTTTAGCCCAGTGATTGGAGAAATTAAATAACATTGGTATTTGAAAAATTAGTGATGTTGCCTATCTATATGCGAATTCAATGAACTTTGTGAATAATAAGTGACATTAACAAATGAGAAAACAGGCCAATTTAAGCCTGGCTGAGAGTGATTTTTCAGATTATTAATTCCATAAATAACTTTGGCCTTCAAAATATTGTTGGCATTTAATGAAGATATCCATTCTGAAGGGTATGAATAAGGAAGGAATACAGTGCTAATTGTTGCAATGCATGTGTAAAAAATAAAAAAACTTGTTTGCAGTAAGAGAGAATATTATTAGAAACTGACTTTCAACTTGTTTATGCACTAAATATCAACAGTTATATAAAGAAATAAAATGTACTTGTATAAAATATGCTTTAGACAAGCTTGAAAGATAAAGCTTCAATGATAAACTATTCATGCCCGTAAATGCATTTTGTATATCGGTGTGGCAAATCAATGGCCTGCATGCCGCAATGGGTTGTTTGTTATCATTGAAAGCTTTAAAAGGTTTGCCATCATTGGTATATATTAACTAATAAATACATCCAACAACTTCTGTGTTCTGCTTGGTCTCTTGCTCCTTGCCTAAGAGACCAGGGGATTTAGACTGGTACACATATTTTGTGTCCATATTTGAAATACATACTTGCATGTATATATTTGAAAAAGTTGGGTCCAGACTCCTGTGAACAGTGGATCCCAGTTTTGCAAAATGAAATATGTGCTTATTTATCAGAAAATAAAGAGATTCAACAGTTTCCAACTTTCTTAAAGATGGACTATTTTCTCCTCATGTAAGTCTGATTCAGTTACCAAAATAAAGGCGAATTTTAAAGATATAATGCTAGAACATCAGTGGTGACATATTTGAGGTTTGAAGGGTCTGTACTGTGTGTGTGTGTGTGTGTGTGTGTGTGTGTGTGTGTGTACAGGTGATGGTGTAGACTATTTTCTTTTTACTCAGTTCTCTTCTTGGTTATGAATGGTTTGGAAGCACCATCCAAGACATTAAGAAAAACTTGATAGTAAGCTCCATTTAGAGGGAATTACATTATATAAAAAGTCATATCTTTATTTGGGGTTAGTTCCAAATGTAGTGTTGGTGGAGAAATGTGTGTATACCTGTATGGAATAAATCAGTATTTTAATTTTTCATGTTCTTCTCCTTGGTCTTATATTTTATGACCTATTGTGTCTTAGAGTATAAATTCCTTTTGAATCGTCACTATGATCTGAGAGGTAGAAACTCAGAAACTCTTATTCCATCTTACCTTAGGAACCAGACCACAAAATAAAAATCTTTTTTTCTGGTCTCTTTTCTGTTTTTGTAAAACACAACCATGAGCTTAAGACATGAAATGAATTATCTGAAGTCATATTGGTAGGTTCTCGACACTCTGATTAAATGTTGAAGGTCCTTCCTCCATGTACTATTAGTCTACCTGGCCGAATAATGAACATAAGCAGCTTATAATACTTTTAGGTAATTAAAAATTATGAGGCTGTTGTCAATTGAAATATGATCCCTATGATATTGAAAAGTTACTTTTTAACCTTAGTATTTATGGTTCTTGAAATGATGTGACTGTCCTTTATATGTGGCTATTCTTCAGGATCAAAACAAATTATTTTGATAATTCATTTTATAATTTACCACTTCTGGGTAGATTATGGCATAAAGAGTTCATTTATATTTTACAGCAAACTCTTTAACACATAAAATTCATCATTTTATGACTTGATTATTATGGCCAAAATAATTATATTGGTTGACAGTAAATATATGATTATGGAAAATTTTTCTAGAGTGCACACTTTAAAAAAATGTTTACTGTATGCTTTTTGTTATCACTTAGACTCAACAAGATCTATGGGTTACAGAAACAAAATCCAGTCATTTCTTAATTTCATAGGTCATTGAGCTTTATGACGACCTCAACAGCAAGGAAAGCTGGTCTTTCTTATAAGGTGTTCCATAGTCAGATGTATGAATATGTTATGTTTGAAATTGCTTTGTTTTCTGCTGCAGTGTCCTTATTAGTACAGAAATTAAATGATCCTCTTGGCCATACATACATATGTCTATGAATTAAATGACACAGGCATTTCCTATTTCATACTTCTTATGTGTGAAAGAAATTGTTTTGTTTGTGACAACACATGATGTTGTAAATATGTATGAAAATATCCATACACATTCTTTCTTTGTAAATCTAAACAGCCTGTTGCTTTTCAATTTAACTGCTTTATAGTAGAAAATGATTGCAGAGCTCCTTAAGAATCACTTGGTCTATTTCTTCTTTGACATTTTTTTTTTCTTGCAAGACAATTGCTGCTTGAGCCCTCTAAAGTTAATTTGTAGATAAACCTTTATTTTTCTTATAGTTTTCTACTAAAACTACTGAGACATCACTAAGATAAGAATAGATATCAAGAGTCGGCCTGATAGCTGAGCAGACTAAAGCACCTGCTTAGGCAGAGCGCAGTGACTGGGTTTGATCCCTGGGCCAGCCTTGCTGGTCTTGCCTCCAGGGCACACTGAGATTGTGATTGAAACTGGGTGTGGGGGTGCCTGCCTGTATTCCCAGCACTTGGGAGGCTGAAAACTGGAGAATCACTATGAGTCCGATCTACCTAGTGAGACCCTGAACATCCCAAAGACCCTGCCCTAAACACAGAAAAAAAGAGACATCAAAGCACAGAATTTTCAAAACTTTGTGAACTGTATTTGTCTATTAATTATTTTTATTGATTTATCATCTTTTTTGATTTAACTAGGAAATATGTAGAGATATTTTGAATCTAAACCTTTACTCTAAAGCTTTTTAGTAGTCTCTCTTACTTCTGGTTTTGTTTTCTACAATTTAAGCTACTCGTATAGTGGTCTGAAAGTATTTGCTCAAAATTCCAGAAATAAATAAATTCCAGAAATAAATTAAATTTTATGCTACCCAGATTAACTTGATGAAATTTCAGTTCACTGACCTCTGCCATGCTTAGAACCCAAATAATTCCCTTGTCCAGTGTAGCCTCCCTTTATGCATTACCTTTCCATTAGTCACTCAATACCCATCGCAGTTATTGTATTGGTTAATTTTCTCAGTGCTTGTGTTGAATAACATTTACTTTACTTAATACAACAGTAATAAGGCTAGAATTAGGGTAGGAGAAAGAAAAGCTATAAAATGCTGCACACGATCTCATTTTATCACAAGAAAGATGAATACAGAACAAAAATAATGATGAGAAACAATAATATTTGCACATGCCTTTATTTTATTTTATCAATTGTTACTATTTTTAACTTCTTACTGTGATTAATTGATCAATTACACTATCATATGTATGTACTTATGAAAAATACATATGTATATCAATGGGTATAGTATGTATAGAGTTCCTTGCTGACTAAAATTTCAAGTGTCCACTCGTAATCTAGCAATATATCCTTTGTAGATCAGGAAGGACTGGTTTATCTATCTTTCTTGTTAGTAACTATATTTTCCATATACTTTGAAATATGTTTGATATAATGTAGTTTGTTGGCTTATCTAATAAAACAATGATTATCTTTATTATGGGGCACTAACATTTTGGATTAATAAAAGACTGGGGAATTTATTGCTTCATATTTCAGAAAAATCTTTCTCGATCATGCTGAAATGAATAATTTTCTTCCAGCTCTCATCTTAATAATCAGAACATGTGCTTAAATAGTAGCATAAAGAACTGGTGTTATATGTAGAATGGTCCTTGTTTAGATTTTCGCAAAATCATATTTACAATAACCCAATGCATAGAAAACACTTGCTGTGTGTCAAACCTTAAATTTTTTACCTGGATAAATTCATTTAATTCTGAAAATAATTACATGAGGTAAGTGGCATCATTAGTCTCATGCTATTGATGAGCAAAAAAAAGAAAGAGTTTAGTGACCCCATCACTCTACCACTCGCAAGCCAGTCAGCCTAGAGAAGATGTGAGTCTTGACAATCTCATGTCTTGCTCTTACCAGTTTGCTAATAGTTAATAAAGTGCTTTGCATTTGATTCACATTGCATTTCCCTTAGTCAAATCTCTATTTCTTTTTTAAATGTGGCTGAGGGTCCTGGGGCTCAGGAATGTACAACAATGTGCCTGTAAACATTTAATGGAAGAATAAAGAGAGACATGGGGTGTATATTGTCAACAGCAGAGGGTCATTTAAGTTTAGAGAAAAAGAACACATTTGCCAGAGATGGCTTAGCTAATCCATCCAGCTCCCTTGAGATAAGCATCAATATAATATAGTCCCTCTCCCAATATCTTTGTAAGGCTTACAAATTCATTTTCACAGATAATAAATGTCATCCTTTCTGTGAATCTAAATACTAACTTCATTCAAGGTTACAGTTAGGAGATTAAGGGCTGATGTGGCTAAGTATGAAAATGTTGCCCGGTCTTGTTAGAGCTTCTGGGATTCTTCCAGCCAATCAGCTTATTTGCCATATTTTCTTCTTTGGTGCCATGTGAACAAGGAGATAATGGCATGTTTCTTAGATTCTTTCTGCTTATTTATACATGTAAGGATTAAATTTGCATTTCTACCCCAGCTCTACAAACTGGCTCATGCTCCTTGATTGTATCAGCTGATGTTTTTTGTTTTCATTTCACTTGACTAATTTTTGATAGCATGTGGTTACAGAATTTGGATGTAATGCTGTGAGCTAGCACTGACTATATTCATTCTGTGGCCTGTATTCATTTATAAGTTTACTATTTATATTTTAAATGCTCACAGTGACTGTAACTTTTCTCAAGAATAAATCAAAAAATAAAGAAAAAGGGTTCATAACACAGATCTTAATAAGCAATTTACTTTCCCTATTAAAATTATTAGCATCTGCCTTCCTAAAAACTTACCATTAACTTCATGCTCCACTTCCCAGGAAGACAGCCAGTGAAGCCTAGCATGATGATTCCTTTTGGGCTGCAGCAAGCAGAAGTATTATGAGTATGTCACACTTGCTTTTCCTGCATAGACTAATTTTCTTTGTAGAGAGCATAGTGAGATTTTATTGCACTTTGAAAATGTAGAGGAGTTTTGTAGTTTGTGTCTAGATGTCCCACCGAATCCTCATGCAGTTTTGGAGGCCACCTTCACAGTCCAGTGCTGGGATTAGGGGTGTGAGCGCTACACCTGCCCTGGTGCCAGTAGCCTGCATACAACATAAGGGCAGGAAAGTCTCCTCCTTCGATCCTCCCCCTCTTGCGTGTGTTGCTTTTGATTTTTTCCACCACCATGAACTATTGCCCTCTGCCGTACACCAATATGCCCTGGAGCCAGCCAAGTATGGACTGAAATCTCTGCAAACTGTGAGCTACTGAAGCCTAAACTTCCTTAATTCTAGGCACAGATATCTTGTCTCAGCAACAAGAGGAAAGTAACCAAGAGAAGAGGAAAATACAATAAAGTGAATATCAACATTTTTCTTCTCTTACACTTATTACTAAATAAAATGTTGGCATAGCTGGCTTTTCACTACCTCAAAGATTTTGTGGGTGTGATGATTTCTTCTTTACGAATATGAGTAAGCCAAAGAACTTTGCTAAAGACCCTTAAAATCATTTTAGAGGAATCTATTAGAATGCTTATGTTTACTAACCAGTATTTACAAACACTCGTACAAAAAAATCCCCTTTTTCATTAAGAGAATGTAACTGTATATCTATCCTAACCATTTTGAATACACAGATACAAAATGGGCATTCATCTGTATACCGTTGTTTTGCTTAGGTCCATTATTTGAATATTATAGGTGTGTTAACTGAGCAAAATATTCTAAAAGAGTCCAGTAGTCCACAATAGTATTGGGTCTTCCACTTGACTGGCAATGTCAGAAATTATTCACCTGAGTCCCCTACAGCTCAACATAACAGCATGGCTTTACTTCTTATATTTCGTTTTTATACTTTTCTGCTAGATGGTTAAGACCAAGGTAAAGCAGGACCTATACAATAAGAGTTGTAGCTTTTGGGTCAGATAAGGCCAGTGAAATTCCCTCAGGATTTAACCTGAGATCCTGTACCTCAGATTGTAGAACCTTTGTCAGTGACAGCCATGTGGACGAGTCATGGCCATTGCTTGGCCAATGTGCTCTCTGTGAAAGCCTGAGAGACTATTTTCTCTCCATGTGACTCTCCTTAGGCACACTCTACATCATCAATCACTTTCCTCTTTAGCCCCATATCTCCTTGATATACTAGATTTTTTTAAAATGTAGGCTTTCTTAATTTTTGATCATTAAAGAATTAGTATGATTCTTTTTATATTTTGTGGTAAAATCTTAGGTTTCTTTCTTCATGGGACAGGTAATAGATAAATTTAACAAGTATTTCAATGAAAACATGGGCATCATTGTTACAATGTTGTTAGAAAAATTTCATATAACAAAATGTCCCACATGCAATGTAGACTCATATTCTGGACAATTATAGCATAGAGAGAAAATAACAGGATTCTCTTGGAAACAAGCCAATGTATTAATGCTTTCAACATAGACATTTAGTGCAACTATTTGTTGAGCTGATTGGATTTATTGTACTAAATAATTTTTAAAAATATTTCATTACATTAATGTAGCAACTGTTTGAATAGTTATAAACCAATATATCTTTGCAAACCAGACACTATTCTCATCACTTTGTACACAGTGAAAAAGATTTATTTTTCTCATGAGAGAAACCATAAAAATATGTTATCAGTGCAAATGAAAATGGGTTCCCATTTTCACCTCTTATGTTATAGTATTTATATTGGCTTAAAATTTCTATTTTATCAGCCATCTTGAAAATGATGGTTACATGTGCTGAGTGTAACTCTGACTCACAGATACTGGAGATAATTGAAGCTCACATCATTCAACCCTCTGCAGCTGATCTTATGCTGGGAGAAGTCATTAGAGTCCTTCTGGGTGGGGACTTGGGGGTTAGTGTGCTTGGGGCCTACTCCAATTTCACACTGACCACAGCTACTCTGAACTTTGTCTAAACTGTGGCTGCTGCAGAAATCATACCTACATGATGAAATGGGACCTTGGCTTGTGCTTGTGCTCTGGTTTTCCCATGGACTAATATAATTTAAAATTACTGAAAAGTTATGGAAGTCTTTTAGTAAAAGAAAAAGTTATGCTTCTGGCTTAAACTCAAAGGTAGTAGCTGTTGCCCCAATGAATGGCTACATGATGAATGCCCAAGAGGTGCTGCCCTGAATCTGGAACACTGGGTTCTCTTACTGTTGACCTCACACAGACTAGAAAAAAAAAACCCTGAAACAAAACAGCCGTTTTTGCCTTACACACCATAAAGTGGTGTCCTGTAGATGCAATACAATCATTTTCTGGGAGGTGGGGAGTAGGCAGAGGTTCAGCAAAAAAATGAAAGTTTCAACCTTACAAAACACAGAATGGGAAGGCTACAGGGCTTTTAAAACAATTTTTGACTCATTTTCCCTTTAATCCCCTCCTTCTACCTATTGCTCGTCTTTCATTCCCTTTTCTCCTATGGAGAGTCACAGATCAGGCGCAGCAGAGTCCAAACCATCTAAAGCAAATCAGGCCAGAAAAGACTGATAATGAAGAGAAAAAAAGATGCTTGCTTTTCACCAGTGAGTCATCAGTGCCACAGTGGATTCTAAGGACTCCATTAGCATTACAGAGGCTCTCAGGAAGCAGCCTCCTGTTCTCCCCAAAAGTCTCTGGTATCAGAGAACCTTGATTATTTATTGAGATTGGTGTAGCTGCAACTCAGCACAGCAAGATGTTTTGCTCCTTTTTCCTTTTTCTTTTTCTTTTCTTTGTTTTTTTTTTGTCTGTTTTCTTCTAAAGAACTGTGCAATAATTACACTGTTCTACTTACAGACTATCTCCCTATCTTGCAAAGTTGAAAAGAGCTTTCTTTGAATCACTGAACAGATAGTTCTGCGATGTCTACTAGATATCACTCATTACACGGCCTATTAGGCAAAGAGTAGACCAAACAGGCAAAATATGTGCCTGCACACATCATGACTCACCTTCCCTGTTTACCTTATAATGTGTGCACTGTATTTAGAAACAGTTTCACTGATTGCCTGATGGATGACGTGTGGTTCCTGATTTATTAATGGATTACAGAAAAGGTTCAACTAACTTAACAAAATATATGACCTTTCCTTACAAAAGTACTGCTTAAATTTGATTTGATCATAACTGTTATTAAATAAAAGAAAATACTTTCATTTATTATAAACAAACAGTACTTACTATGGGTACATCTGACATGTAATTTAACAGACATATTTGCACTAAAATATAGTAAAACTTAGTATTGTCTTCCTAGTTCTGGACAGAATTTTGTTTCCTTAATCCCCAGTAATTTACTGAAGACAAAAAGTATGGACTCAGAGCCACTGGCATTGAATATTAAATAGCTGGTAACTGTTTTTGCATTTTAGGGGGAAGAAGGCAAGGAAATAGAGAAGGGGTGGAAATACGGATGGGGTGGCTTCATGAAGGGAAGGAGGTAGCGGTGAAAAGTCTTTAAATTTTTTTTGTTATTTCAGCCATACTTTAGTCCCCAGCCACATTTCTGATGAGCTGATCTGTCATTTGTGCATTTCCATATAATGTGTCTAACATTTGGGTAGTGAGTGTAGAGAAAAGGAATTACTTTAATTTTTTTTTTTTCTCTAAATTGGGTAGGCTTCATTTAGTTTGAATATGTAGCCCTGAGACTCGGATCTGGGAAAGGAGAGGCAGAGAAAGTGGGGTCAGAGTAGGAGCTACACAGTCAGATAGAGCAGCAGGCCGGTGACCGGCGCCCCGGTGGAAGCAGCAGCGGCTCTCTGCCTGAATCCTGGACAGCCTGAGTCCTGAAGGGGCTGGTAGCCAGGGGGCGGAGAGCAGATCCTTCCCAGGGTTGGTCCTAGGGAAGGCGCCTTCAGCAGCGGGACCAGGCAGGCCACCATGACCGAGAACTCCACATCTGCCCCTGTGGCCAAACCCAAGCCGGCCAAGATAGAGTTGTCCATCAAGCGCCTGGTGACCACCAGCATCCTCAAGCAAACCAAAATGGGTAGGTGCCTCTGGGTCCTTCCAGCTGGCCAAGAGCTACGAGCCTAAGAGGGCAGTGGCCTTCAAGAAGATCAAGAAGGAGAACCAGAAGCTGGCCATGCCAGAGAAGGCAGCCAGGCTCAAGAAGGCTGCCTCCAAAGCCTCAAGCAAGAAACCTAAAGCAACCCCAGTCAAGAAAGCCAAGAAGAAGCCGGCTGCCACACCCAAGAAAGCCAAAGAACCCAAGGTTGTCAAGGTCAAGCCAGTGGAGGCATCCAAGCCCTCTTCAGAAAACCAAACCTGTGAGCCCAAAGCCAAATCCAGTGCCAACAGGGCAGGCAAGAAGTGATGAGAGAACCTTTTCTTACGGACACTCCTCTCTGTCACTCTGTAAATAGTTTTTTCCTTTCTTCCTTGATTCTTTGCAACCCTTTGCCCAATTTGTTCTGACTTTATAAGAGATTCCTTGGAAATCATGGACTAATTGCTTTTCCTTGCAGTTGTGCAAGGACCGCAATAACAAATCTCATCTTTGTAATGATGAGGATGTACTTATATTTCATTGTGTTGATTTGCTATCAATCTTATGGGGTTCAGGTTTGGAAGGGGTGTGTGTTGTGTTAGGGGAGTTGCTATGAGGGTAGATGGGGATGGAGAGAACAGGATCAGCAGTTTGCTGTCCTAGAGAAGGAGCCCAGGAATTAATTGTAAAAGTCTGTAGGAGTGTCTTAAAAGGTTTTCTTTAAGTTGGGCACCCCTGTGAGAATTTTGAAACTTTTTAGGGGGAGGAGAGGAGAGCAGCAGGAGTCTGAGGCCTGGTCCTTCTCTCCTCCATTTTCAGTCTGCCCGTCTGGCCTCTCTATTGTCTTAGGGAAGAGGAGGGGGACAAGTCGCAGCTGCTTGGAGAAACTAGCTTCTCTGGTCAGCTAGGAACCAGCCATGGGGTGGGGGCACTCTGTGGCATCAGCTAAGTCACTAATGGGAGTGGAAACTTTGGGGGAAGGATGGAGAGTCATTCAGCTGAGTGCCTCAGAGTGCCCTGTTGAAACTTGGGTTTTTACATACAATTTGATGGATTATTATTGTCTTTGGAGGACTTTTTTTTTCCTCTCTGTGTTATGTTCCTCCTCTGAAGGCATGGCTTTGCTTGGTCTGGTGAGGCTCCAGGCCCACCACCAGCTGCTTAAAAATCTCCCAACCTCTTTTTACTTCTGAGTCTTTTTTTTTTTTTAATAGATGTAGAGGCAGGGAGAGGAAGGGCAGGGAGTGGACGATAAGACATACTGCAGTTGATTTGGAGTGTGCTACCTAGTTATAGTGCTAGATCTATGTTCTTGTGTGTGTATTTGTATATATGCATACCTAGGGCAACTACTTAGGTTTTACATTGGGAGCTGGGAGAAAAGACCTGTACAGTTGTCTGTCTTTTATTTTTAATATGAAAAATCATGCACTTATGCCACCCCACCCCTGTCTTTTTTAAACAAGTGTTACTTGTGCTAGGAGAAATTTGCTGTCATTGTAATTTTAAAACTTTAAAATAAAATCTTGAAAAGGAAAAAAAAATAATATGTAGCTCTGGAGTGGGATGTTGAAATACTGCGAGAAGAAGATTGAAATTTTCCAGGATTTTTTTTCTCAAGAGCTAGTAAGATTGTTAGGAGCCAAGGGTGCAGTGAGGACCTTCTCCAGCTTACTCTGGCAGAAAAGAAGAATCTCCCTGGTGAAACAGGGCTAGGGGAAACATTATGCCGTGGACTTTTCTCCCTGTGGGTGAGCACATGTTCCTGTATGCACATGCAAACACACAACACACGCAAGCACACACTCTCCATACTGGCTTGTGCATTTCTGCTGTCTCCAGTCTGTCCTGCATTCCAGCATCCATTCCTCTTTCTGCATCAGAACCTGACTTTGTATTGAAGAGTTCTTCCCATCAGCAGTGTGGACTGGGCCCTTTCTGTGTCTGTCCTTCTGGGCTCTTGCTGTGGTAGATGATCCAGGCTGGGCCCATTTGTTTGTTCCTTCTCCACTGGAGCTAGTGATTAAGGGATAAACTCACATCTCAAATACAGCCAGAATTTTCTTGGGAACTCAGAATAAGGACACTTTTTCCTAACAGAAATTTTAAGATGGTAACAAAAAGAGCTGCTAGAAAACCCACAAGTATAGAAAATGCCTGGGAATATGATCCTTCATGGAGAAGTGAAGCAGAGAAAGAGGATCATATCTAAGTCTTGATACTGTTTCAGATACCTGTGTCCATTGTCAGATAACCTTGGATCTCTCTCTCTCTCTCTCTCTCTCTCTCTCTCTCTCTCTCTCTCTCTCTCTCTCTCTCTCTCTCTCTCTTTCTCTTTCTGTCCTTTGTCTTTTTGAGACAGGGTCTCACTATGCAATTCAGGCTGGCATTCAGCTCACTTTATAGCCACACTTACCTTGAACTCACAGCCGTCCTCCCGCCTCAGCCCTCAGCCTCCCGCCTGCTGGGATTACAGGTGTGCACCTCCATGCCTGAAAACCTTGGATCTGTTAGTCTTCTAAGCCAATGAATTCCTTTTTCCCCTACTCAAACTAGAATGAATCATGTCTCATTTTCTTTCAAAGAAATAATTGAAGCTGAGTTACACAGAAGGTTTATTAAGAGTTTCTTTGGGGCTGGGGAGATGGCTCAGTAGAATAAGTGCTTGCCTGAGAAGCTCAAGGGCCTGAGTTCAATCCCCGGTTCTGAAAATACAAAACAAAAAAAAGAGTTTCTTCAAGTGACTTTTCATTTTTTCACTTGCATTGAGTTTTTCCAATGTGATTTTTAGTTGCATTCAATGAAGCTTCTCCGGAATTCATCCTTTGAGAAAACAAAGTACCACTTTGAAAAGACACAGATTCTGTCTATGCAAAAATATTTACTGGCTTTTTAGTTAGTTCAATACTAACTTACCTTTATTCTAACAATATATGATGAATAGAGGAGAAAGGATTTTTGGGGTGGTATTTGAGGTAGAGCTATTCATGCTGTGGTGGTTAACTGACTAAATATGACCTGACTGGGAACGTCAAGCTGAATTGAGTCAGTATGGTTCTGAGTGTGAAAGAGTCACATTAAGGAGGATTGTTGTTGGAAAGATACGAAAAGGAGAATAGAAGGGAAAGACATCAGTTGATTTTCCTGGGAAAAACTTGGTTGTGGCTGACTTTCCTTAGGGCAGCTTCAACTACTCTCTTTGGAGGCAGCCATGTTTTCACTGCAGCCAGCAAGGGCTACTCTTCTTCTTGGAGGTGGTCCCATCTTTGTCTTTGCTGAGCATGCTCTATTGGCCCTCTGAGCATACTCTTCAGCTTCCAGGACCAGATTTTCTTCTCCCTGTCAGTGCAGTCTTTAGCTTCTAGAGCTGACCTTTCCGCTTCTCGGCACAGACACATACCTCTCCCCTAGAGGTCCCTTCTGCCTCCTGACGTGGACTCCTACCAGACTGCACCTGGCTCCAGGCCTTTGGCTGGATCCTCCCCATCTCCAGTACTGGGACAGGTCCTCTGCACTCTTCAACAGTTTACTCTGTGGGCAGCCACTGCAGGCCAGTCTTGTGCGCTTCTGTGTCCTGCATTAAATCTGATTCTGAACATGTGCAGTCCTCTGAGCAGCCTTGCCCCTGCCCTGCATTAAAAACCAAGTACTGTAGACGGGGTGGTGTTAACATCACACATTTATTTTTCATAGCTCTGGTGACTGAAAAGCCCAAGATCAAGCAACCTGCAGGTTTAGTTCCTAGCAGCCTCCTCCCCTCGGCCTGCTGATAGCATCTGTTCATGATGACAAAATGGGTTCTCCATTTTGTATCTGTATATACAAAATAGTTAGGATAGATATGCAGCTACTTTCTTTTAACTCAATGAGAAGAAATATTTGTACTAATAGTATTTGGACAGGCTATCATATCTGCATCTTGTACTATGAATAACCACTATGAAGACAATAATATGCAATGTATTAATTATTGAAACTGTCCTACTGGTCAGTTTTGAAACTGTCTCATTGTTATTTGTTTCTCAATAAAATTAATAAAAAATAGTTATTATAGGTATACAGCTACTTCCTCTTGATTCAGTGAGAAGAAAGATTTGTACTAATAGTTTGGGCAGGATATCATGTCTGAATCTTGTACTATGAATAACTACTGTGAAGACAATATGCAATGTATTAATTATTGAAACTGTCCTACTAACCTGTTTTGAAACCGTCTCATTGCCATTTGTTTCTCAATCAAATTAATAAAAAAGAAAGAATGGGTTCTCCTTTCTCTTACTTTTATTATAAGGACACTAACTCCACTCTGTGGGTTCCAGCCTCATAACCTCAGGTAAACCTGATCACAACCAAATGTCCTTCCTCAGCATACATTAAATGCAAACCTTCATCCTCCAGCTTTACTTCCTAAATGAGGCATGGTACTCTGATCTTCCTTGTGGGTACTTTTTAAACCCAAACCCTCATTGTCTATCACCCGAATAATCATGATAAAGTCATTTGTTGCAATGTAGTTTTTAAATTATTTGAGTAATTTATTTCACTTGTTTTGTGTGAATTTCCTAATTTTAGAATTTGTATACAATAAAATATTTGAGAGATACCAACACCTAATGAATATCATAATGACATAGGAATATTTACATTAATGAAATGTTAGCTCAAAAGCGTATACCAATAGTTTTCTTTTTTTGTTAGTACTGTGATTTTGGTAATGATATTTTATTTATGTGACCCATACATTTTACAATGTTTATCAAGGAGCAAATAAAACATAGGACATTGGCTATGGAGGTGCAGTTTAGAGATCGTGTAACAAAGGAATAAATAGAAACTAGTCATTTTATGAACTAATTACTTGACTTTAAATTATATTGTGAGGCTGTTTAAAACTAGAATTACATAAAATTGTTAATATTTGCTTCAGGCATTTCTTTGCTTCTTTTGCAACTGAACTGAAATAAGCAAGAGATGTTCAATTTTGCTATTTAGCAAATATTTATGAAGCGCCTACTGAGGGAAAAGTATGATTTATGGGTTGTGAACGGTGTTTAGATTTGTAAGATTCAGAAAAACTTAAGCTATAAAAATAATATAAGAAATAAAAATTGTGATGAAGCATAAAAATGGCACTTGTGTGACATTTCATAAAAGTCTATTAAAGTAGAAAAATCAAAGGATATGGTATGCAATGAGGATTTGAAGAAGACAGAGACACTGGAAAAGGCTAAGTAGAGGGAATGATTTATCATAAGAGAAAGACTGTTCAAAATTATAATTTTTAAATCTTAGTTTTTAAATAAAATTGTACTTCAACAAATACCAAATTATTCAGTTATTTTTTTATGCCATAAACCCAGCAATGGTGGAATCAAAGGGTAACTTGTTGGGATTCTTAGAGTCTCTATCCCTTTCTCAAGTGCATCCTAATCAAAAGTCATTGTGATTTAAAAATTGACATGCTTAGTGTACAAATACAGCTTTCACATTACTATCCCACTCTGCACTTTGACTTTATTCCTACAGCATTCTAAATTGAGATTTGGAAGCACTTAGATAGCACAAGGTACAGTCTTACCATGAAACTCATATGAACTAAATAGTCCTAGCCATCTGTCAAAATAATCAGCCTAAATAATTTGGAAATATCCAAGCTCATTCATAATTGGAGCACAAAAGAAAAAGCATTTATGAGCCATACATCCTTTTAGATACATCATGAAAGGAGCGAATCAACCCTAATTAGAATTTCAGATGAGCCCAGAACGTGACCCCTGTGTTCCTATAGTCCCTAGTTTAGCATATCAAACCCTATTAAAAGGATTTGGTATTAATTTAGTTTGAGGAAAACAAGCACCTCAAAAAGTCTTTTATTTTTTCTTTAAACTGTAGGTAGTACCTTCTTGATTAATGCATAGTACTTCATCTATAAACACTTTTTAAGTATGCAAGAACTAATTTGTGGGTGAAGTTAAATTTCTTTGTTTATGTTTTTGTATACATGGAAGCCTACTGTGCTACATGGTTTTTATGTCCCATTCAAGCTACTATTTTGTTTTGTTTTATTCTATTTCATGCAGAGTCTCACTATGCAGCTCGGACTCCTAGTGATCCTCCTGATTTCTGCCTCCCTAGTGCTGAGATTATAGGCATGTACCACCATGCCCAGACAGTAGCTATTTTTGTTATCCCCAGTGCTCAAGCTCAACAATGGTCTTGGCAGAATTAGACTTCTGACTCCAGAACTCTAGTTTGAAAAACCTCTGCTCCTCCCCAGATGACTAGGCTCTGAATAGTTCCATTGCTGGGAAAACCAGCCCCCTAGGAAGCAGCTACCAGCAAAGCCTACAAAAGCTCCTCTGGCTGATTCTGAATGATCATTGCCAGCATTGGGCTGGGGGAGGACCCAATCTCCTCCCACAACACAAAACTTCTAAATCTATCTTCTGAAAACCTTTTTTAAAAAATTAAACATTTTCCTTTTCTTCAATGTGAGTTTAAATATCATAGTCTCTAACAGTGTTATTGCTGGTTTTAAAAGAACTTATACCTGTTTGCTCAGGAACCCTGGTTTGCTTATGTGTTTCATCAAATGTAAGTTCATCTGTCTAGAACTCAAGTTCCTTGTTTCTTTCTGTGCCTAAATTTATCACAATTTATAAGTTTTAATTTCTTTAAAATGGGAATAACTCTGAGCTTAAAGAGTTTGTGAAAAAATGAAAGTGGATATATTTTTAAAATATAAGCATTTACTCTTTTAGTAATATTTCCATAAATGTGATAAGTCCCATGCAAGCTGACTTTGTTTTTCTGTCTATGTTGTTTCTTAATGTATATATTCTGACTTTTTATTTTTAATATAGTACTTTTTAAAGACTGTTTCTATTTGTTTCAAAAGTGGACACTATCAGTCAGGGTTTACTAGAGAAACAGATGTAATACAAACTATGCAGATGTATAAAACTTAGAAGGTTGGCTTACTGTGGTTCACCACAGACTTGGATGAGGAGTGTGAAGAGGGGGGTCAGCACAGTGGAGGATGAAGGGTCCAGCCCATGGTATGGAGCTCGCTGCAGCGTCCATGCAAGTCCATGTAACGAGGTCGATGGGGCTGCTACAGAAGGGCTGAAGGAAGAAGGCTGAAGTCTCAAGTGGAAGCAGAACGGTCTGTGCCAGAAGCCAGGAGACAATAACCATGCTGAAGGGAAGGCTGGAGCTCCTCCCACGAGCCAGCAATTAGTCCTTCTTCACTTCCCTTCTATTGTGTGCGGGCAGTCCCTTACACCCACAGTAACTCAGCACCTCTTGCACAGGCTGAGGGTATTTACACAGTAAGGACCCTAACTCCCTGCTGAATTGGTTAGTCAACCTTCTAAACTTCTCAAGTTGATACAGTGTATCATCCATAACATGGACTAACCTGCTGGCGGTAGGGCTGATTTAAAATTTCTGTTATGTAAAACAGATGCTGCATTACTACAAACATGAATCAATAGCTAATATAAGGGATCAGGACTAAAGGATGAGAAATAAGATGAATCTTAAGTGATAGTTCCCAAGTATGACAAAAACAATAAACAAAATATCCTTATTTCCTCACAACAGAATTACTTACTTGGAATTGGAAGCCATTAATTTGTCACAGGTTTTGTTACTTGAATTAAGAATTCAAGTGTTCATATTTATTATCTAATTAAGTACTTCTAAAAATGGCATATTTTATAAATATGTCTTTATCATTGTATCATATCTTTGGTATTTATATTTAGCCTAACAGAGTTTAGTAAGAAGCATTTGGTAATTTGTAAGGATTGAAATGAATGGAGAACTTAATTCATACCTCATAACAAATGTATGACCAATTTGGCTTCTGTATTCAAGTCTATTGTATGTTCTACTAGTATAACGTTAATTTCAATAGAAGTATACACCATATTATAAATCTTATATGGCCCACTGGCTTAGTAGAATTTTTTTTTTTTTTTTTTTTTGTCGAACCAGGGATTGAACTCATGCCCATGTGCTTGCCAGGGAAGTACTTATTCTACTGAGCCATCTCCCTGGCCCCAGAATTTGTCAGTGCTACTTCCTTCTCTGAAAGCTTCTCCATGATGCTGAATTAAGAAAGATGGTATTTCCCAGATATATCAATTCTTACTGTCTCGTGCTTTATTTCTAATGAAATTAAAGATCTAATGTTAAGATCTGAAGAACAAAATCTCTAAGTTTTCCTAAGTACGTAAAAGAAATATGACATTCAGTGTTAAGCTTAACTCTCTGTCAGCATTACTCAGCACATGTGTTTCAGATCAACTCTCATTCATTAAAATACAGGCCAGAGAGGGCTGGGGAGATGGCTCAGTAAAATAAACGCTTGCCTGGAAAGTGCAAGGGCCTGAGTTCAATCCTTGATTCAAAAAAATAGGAAAAAAAAAAAGAAAGAAAAAGACATACAGGCCAGAATAACTTGAAATGAAATGATTTCAGCATTCAGCTCCCTTCATATGTTTGAGCCTAAAGTAGCATTAATTGTGGATGCACGGAAACAAGTTGCTGCAAAGAAAACAAACTTCAGAACCATTAACAATGACCTACGACACCTTCCCAGGTGGTTATATACCACTTTTGGACATACTAATTGTGATACATATATTTCGTTGCAGAACAGTATCATTTCACATTAAAACAATTTCAAATATGAGCCTTTATCCTTTACAGTTTTCAAAAGATGGTATCTTCTAAAATGTGGGAATTGTATTTTGACATTCATCACCTGTGATGGCAATGATAATAGTTTTTGACTCAATCATATTCTGGTATTAAAGTAGTTTCTCTTAAACCTTTGTCATAAATGAGGTGTAACAGCTCACCTTTAAACTATAGTGAAACCACAGCGTGGACAAGCTTCTTAATAACTCAAACATATGTTCGATGTATTGTATCTGGAAACTTTGGTTTTATGAATATACTAAAATGTACTATCTCTAGATAGTTGCAATTTTAATTTATGTACAATTAATATTTTATACTTTTTAATTTATGTACAATTAATATTTTATACTTTTACTACTACTTTTAATTACTACATCCAATAAATTTGTTGTACTTTGACCACTTTTCCTTCAGTTTTAATAGAGTTATTTTTCCAGCTTTCAGGAAATTATCTCAGCGAGAATAGGGCAAATCCTACTGCCAAAAAAGAAGACATATCTAATAATTTTCCTTTGAGGTAAAGAATCCAGTGGTTGATTTTCCTAAATGGATTATAATTTTATGTAATTTGGTAGCTTTTTATTCTCAACATTTCAATTTTTAGATGATAATTATAATGAGATAGAGAAGCATAGCTAGAAAAATGAGAAAATTATTTAACAAAATTAATATAGCAATTAATTAGGGAAATTCTAACATTCCAGGCTGAGGCTTATTCATGAAAACTGTCAAAATAGCACTTTCCTCACCTGTAAGATGAAAGTTCAGAGTACATCCTCAGGGTTTTATAAGGATGAGCTGACATGGGCGTGACAGACGGGATCACAGGAAAGTTCTCGATTCTTCTTCATTTCTCTTTAGTGTTTTTGTAAACTTAGTCACCTTGCTTTATATAAGTCAAGTTTTTATTCTAGAACAACTGTGATGGGAACTTAAACTTTAAAAACTTTATGCTTGGTTCTTATTCCTATTTGTGAATCCTAAGTTTCAGGGAAATTTTCATTTTCTTGAAACAATAAGTAATTTTTAAAGCACACTGTTCTCAATTTTCCCCATTAATGTGAGGCTGAAAAATAGTCTAAAGAATATAGTAAACATTTGAATTTAGATGTGGCATAAGTGGTGATAACAGGGCTCGACCTCCAGAACTATCAATCAAGCACAAACTCAGGATGCCAAGACTCAGGAAGGCAACCTGTCTTATGCTGGGAAGACTACTGGGACTTTACTAGAAAAAATTTTAAATCAAAACTCTTTCACAAATTTTGATGCTCATATTCATCTCAGATTTAGTCATCTTTAGTTTCATAACATTAAGCTACACAATTTTTTGCTTTTTGTGTTTGTTTGTTTCTTTGTTAAACAGTTTAAAAACTTGTTCACTGAAAAGAAAATATATTGACAGCAACCAGCCACAAGAGGGAAGTCTTGGCTATATCAGAAGTAACACACACACACACAGGGAGGGTACAGTTCTGCAGAGGAAAAATCAGAAGACAAACCAGAGAAGAGGAGAAAAGGATGTTTTTTAGTATATCATAATGCTACACCTACTAGCGCAAATTAGTCTTAGATCTAACACATTGTTTTTGTTTTTACAGCTGTGGAATTGTACTTCTGGCACATAATACATTTTAAAACATACATCATGTGTTTTCAGTGAAATTCAATATGAAATTATTTTCAGACTACAAATACACATACATCCATATTTTATGAGCACAGTACAACTCATAAATGTAATTATTACCTCATTCTCTGGTAGCGTAGTTTGTGATAAGTTAATTATTTTTGTTATTTATTATTTAAATCTTAGGAATGAATTCTGAATGTATTTTATCATGTTTGAGAATCATATAATAATGGAATTTAGAATTTAAAATATGCGTTAGTGAAGAAATAAAAAGGCTAAAAATTTTAGTAGGATCATATATTAATCAATTTTCGAATTTCGGGGTTAAAAGAATCTTAAAATGAATGTTGGGATTTGGAATGATATATTTTAATTGAAAAGATTTTTGGTTAAATCTTTTGATTGGATTGGATTTTAAATTGTTTCAATTTGGATTATTATAGTTCACCAAACAATCGGCCTCACATGCTATAATTATATGATGCAATTACTATAGTATCTAATGGTGGAATGTTCTGCCAATTTGCTTCTCAAAATGGGGAAGAGGACTCTTTGATTTTCAGTTTGCTTTTCTGAGAATTTTACTGGTGAAATCTACACATGCACTAAACATTGTCTAATATTTAATATGTCACCATAAAAAGTATTCAATTTTGTATTTAATATTCTCACTGGAAAAACATGGTGAAATTCTATGGAAATATGAAGTATTTCATTGATGTAAATAAAAAATTATAAAGGCATTTGATGAATATAGAACAGTTAAATTATCTTGCTTCCTTCCATATTGATCATTTCTATACATAATTTAGTCTATGTGCTTTGAAGTTATAGACCTTTTGAATACATAATGAATTTATCAAAAATTACATTCTTCAAGTACTTAGGGAGAATTCGTTCAGAGACTAATTTCTAATAATTTGTTCCATTTTATTAATGATCTGTTAATGTATAGCAATAAGTGGTATGACTTTAGTGAAATTTTACCACATATCTAAATTAAACGTTTATGCTCTAAATTTCCATTTGTAAGATTATTTTACTTAAATATTGGGTAAAATATTTTTTGTAATATATTGATGTATAACATGTAGAACATAGTATACTAATTCCTATGCTGAGATTTTGACTAAAATCCTATTTAATAGTTGCATTTTTGCACCCCCCCTTGGTCATATGAAGATTTTAACAAACTAAGAAGTGCATATTTTGTTCACCTGTAACCCATCAATTCTCAGCTTGAGTGGAACCTGTCTTACTGTTGTCACATTGTTTTCTCTTTTGTCTCTTAAGTGTCCAATTAGCAATCACTCATGTTGTGGAGGATCCTAATGGCAGGATGTCAGACCTGTTCTGCTTTCCTTCTGTCTGGATAGATCACTTGTGAGTAGTCCCACTGTGGTGAGGCATTTATTTTACAGTGAAAAATCTATACAAGACTCATTCTTAACATGCCTTTCATGTTGGTTTACATTATCAGTTAAGATATTGAAGTCAAGGAAGAAAATTTAGAGAGAACATAGAATGTTTAGACGTAATAGTAATGGGCCTGGCAGAGAAACAAACTTTTATGAAAGATGTGTTTTCTTTTCAGCAGTATGTGGAGCCACGTATGAGTTCATACGGGTATGTATAATTTTGCTTTAGGCTTTCAAAATAGACTGAACCCATCTTTAATGGTAGAGCAGAATGCAATATTAATAGGAGATAAATTGCATCATGCTATCACTCTAGAGGCTAAAATAGGCAGAATTTTATCTCTGAGGCTATGATTACAAAAAAAGTAGCCCAGAACACTAGCAAACAGAATGAAGGCAGTTTCTGGGCTTGGCAGCACATGCCTGTAATAACAGCATTTCGGAAGCTGAGGCAGAAGCCTTGCCAAGAGTGTGAAGTCAGCCACAGTTAAATCGAGAGACCCTGCCTCAAAAAAACAACTGAACAAACAAATAAGGAATTAAGGTAGTTACATTTTTAAATCATTATTTGATGCACTAAGGGCTAATACTGCTTTTCTTCTATGGGTATATTTTATGACTACATTTGTGGAAGAGATCTTATTACTATGAGAAAAATGTGCCTGCTTATTAAACAAAAACCAAAGCTTTTTTCTTCTTTCTTCAATCTGCTGTGGTATATATTTTAATATTTTATGCTAGTATGTTAATTAGTTGCATTATAAAGTGAATTAATTATTGCTTTTTTTGTTATTGTTTCTGTTTTTTTGTGGGATGGTAAATGATTAGTTCATGTTTTAGTTGCACCTAGTTATCTTTGGTGCACATTTACCGTACCACACAAAAAGTTATTTTTTAAAAAATAAACTGAGCTTCTTTCCACTCCAAAGAAAGGTGTTCTCTGACCTTCCATGGTTGAACTCAGGACTTGTGCTTGCCAGGCAGGAGCTTAAGTTGCTGAGCTATCTTCCTGGCTTGATCTTTCAGCAGTCCTAATATCTCCAGTAAAGAGATAATTAACTTATGAAAAAATTTTTTTGTAAAAAAATAAAAGTGCAGCTTCACATTTATATATCAACATTTAAAAGCTAAATAAATATTGTTAAAAATTTCAAACCATAGCTTTTTTCCTTTTTCTGAGTTATTACATGTGCTTAATAAACCAAGTAATAGCAGCAATATAAGAATAATCCTTGTATATTGGGAAATGAGTTTTTAGTGGAGAAATAAACATGAAATTGCCTGAAGTATCTCCTACCAATTTATTCTATGACTTTATACATGCAGTGGTTTAGCAGTGGTTACCAAATTTAGGGCATCTAACCATTTACAGAGTTTACCGTCCTAATCAAAATTGTAAACGGGTGTTCCTAGTCAACACTATGAAGAAAGAGACATTTACTGAGTTGGGATTACTTCACTAACAACTCTTTATGTCCTTAAGAGATACATATTGTTGTCAGGCAGCTATATTTCACCACATCAGATATTCTCCAGAAGAAAGATACATTTTCATGTAATTGTTTAAGCTATCAACCTCAAAACCCTTTTTCTGGCGTGGTATTTCACACACAAAGCATTTTTGGAAGCAACACTTTGACTGAAAGCCATCTTCCTGTTCTTTTTGATCTCTGGTAATTACAGTTTGACTCCATGATCCTAGTTCAACCAGTGAGATGCTCTTGCCAACAGTTCAGCTAGCTAATCTCTCTTATTTGAAACAAGCAATCCTTACTGGCCGTAGCATTGGAGGGCACATGATTTATCATCATCTAGTTCAGACTTCGAGTGAAAGGCAGTGCAATAAATAGTTGTGCCACAACATAACCCAAGACTGTCCTTGGAAACCTAAATACATGGTGAGTCTCCTTAAATGGTTACCTAAATTATTAACTGACACTGATTTCAAATCCTAGTCTTCCGGGGGAATTTGGATATACCTTTGTGATGCTCAATTTGAAAGATATTCCACATTTGATGCAATTAATCTATAATATTAATAGACCATTATCAGGGCTGATATTTTAGAGTAATGACCTTTTAAGAACTCCTTCAAATAACATGTAGCAGGCACACACTCAAATGACTCACAAAGCTCTTTCAAGCACAGGGAAATTCCAAAGAGTGTCTTTTTTCTTTCCAGAAATAATGAGGCTTTGCTAAGCCCACTTGTCTGCTAGTCACCACGTTTCCAGGGTGACAAAACAGTGTTTCCTGAGGATTCCTTCTTCACCCGACTGCAAAACCGATCATCTGGTGAATAGGTAATTATGGGCTGAACTAGGAACCATGCCGGGATGTGAAAGTCTAGTAACCACACAGAGTTTGCATTGTAACTAATGAACACTCCCTTGCCTAATATAACCCAACCTAATTACCCATAAAGCTACGGGTAATTTTCGCTTGACCCTAAACTTTGTACGTCTAGCTGCTTCTCTACCCAATACTGAACGATAACTGAGTAAGAGAGTAGTGAGCGTGAAGAGGAAAAGGTTGTTCCCTCTGCAGTGCATCATTATGCAGCATGGTATTCTAATCAGAGAAAGTCAGTTGTTTCAGTATGGTCACACTTACTTACCTAATTACTGGTTTTCATTTGGAAAAGAGCCAACTCAAGAAACCATACTTCAGTTGTTTTGGTGTATTTATATTTTTGCTTTTGTTCATCAGTCCCCTGATATAAGTGTGTGAGTACTCAGTGAAATGGGATAAAAGAGGTAGTGAGGGCATGTGGCAGAGGAAACGAAATGACTGAATCTGTCTCACTGGGCTATGAGTGTTTGGAGAAGCTTTTACTGACTTCTGTATTCCCAACCTGATGCCAAGTCTGAAGCATAGAACACCACTCAGCAAATATTTTATTGTTTTGCATTCACATGTTTTGAGATTTGTCCAGGTGGACATAAGGGGTAACCCTTAGGACATCTGTGGAGAATATTTTGATTCTATCATGTATAATTAAAACAGGCTATAGAAATATTTTTTCCATTTTTAATTTTCTGATAGAAAATTTAGATACTACAGAGAATCTGATTATAAGTATAGAGCCACTAAGTAATAATGGACAATTTTTAATTGCATAGACGTTTTCATGTTACATTCCATAACATTCAGTTAGATGAACTTTCCATAGTATGTCCTCATCCATCATAAGCACCATGGAAAAATCTCTAAGTTCAGAAAAATACAGAAAAACCAAAGATGTGCACTAACACCATATACATTAGACATTCTGGCAAGTGCGGTGCCACTGACCAATGGCAGCAGCGATGGAAATGAAGACTGAGGTCACTGAGCCAAGAAAAATACCTTTTAATATGTATGAGTTTTGATGATACTAAACAAATCCGTAACACGTCCTTGGAAAAAGATGAGACCAGCATGTACTCTGGGGCCGCCACTGAGGTTCTGAGACTGAGATTTTTGTTAAGGCATGGATGCCAGCAAAGGTTTGTGAGCTCTTTCATTCATTGTTAACGTTGATGGTGAATGTGGAACTAATATCTAAAAAGTGGCCAACAAAACCTCCACAAAGATGCCCTTTCTTTTATATAGAGTTAATGTGATTTTTTAAAAATATATCCCATGTACTCTTCCATATTCTATGTGAATATAAGAGAAAATGAATGACAATATAGATAACTTAATGCCATGAAAGTTACATATAGTTTTAGGCTGGAATGGTGATTATATACTTTGATCTAACCTTTTTAGAGTACTTATGGCAAAGGTTATAAAATCATCTTCAATGCTTCTGAAACGCCATTGCTTAAAGCACCATATTCTGCCTTGCCACCAACTCATCAGAATACCAATATTGATACTGAAAAGGGAGTCAGACAAGTACTCAGCTTCCAAGGTGAGGCATCATGGAACATTATATTTAACTCAGTGTTATAATCTGTCAAAGTAGACTCTGATGCACCAATGAAGATCTGTATGATAAAAGGGTGCCTAGGGGCCGGGGAGAAGGCTCAGTGGAATAAGCACTTCCCTGGCAAGCACAAGGGCCTGAGCTCAATCCCCAGTCAAAAAAAAAAATAAATAAATAAAAGGTTGTTTGCTTACTGGGATGAAGTTTCACAAAAAGTTACCTGCTACAGAGGTGTAGTTGGTGGTGGAAATAGAAATGCATTTTAATTTTAAAGGTGCTAGCTCTAGTGAACATCATCCTGAAATATCAAGACTGTGCTTGTGCTGAACGCACACACAATAAGGTTTACTAGTGTAAAACAGAGGACGGATTCCCCTCTACAATGAAAATATGGTCTTGAAGTCTTGAGATGTGGTCATGCTGTCATAATGTGCCACAAAATCTCTTGCACACATCTCCAACCAGTCCTGCTAATTCGCATTTGATACATGATATAACACTGTATCTTGAGGGATTTTTTGGCTGACATTTGTCTAGAGATTTATTAGCTCTTCCCCAGAAAATTCCAAAAGCTAGCTAAGGCTATCAATGCATAAAAATTGCTTCAGAAGAAAAGGAACATTTTTATGTAACACCGCATTTTACATTTGTGACAAATTTTAATTGTTCTTTCTTCTAATTCAGAATATTATAAGTTGGCAACAGAAACCAAATTCAGTAGTGAGTTTTGAGACCTTTAAAACAATTTTAACATGATTTTTAAATTAAAAAAGTATAATTTTACTTGATATCAAAACAAAACTGCTCACATTAATGGGTCTATCTACTATTTTAGTACATGCATACACTGCATAATGTTTAACCGTAGTAAGCTTCTCACACATTTCCATCCACTTCATGAGGAAGTACAACATGACAGAAACCTCACACCATAAACATCTGAAGTCCTATTTGTGGATACTCCACTGAAAAAGTGTACTCATGAGTTGGCTATTTAATAGCCATAAGACCAGCTTGCTCACTGCCTTTGGATCTGTTCTCTGGGGTCAGACCTCTGCTCTGTGGATTTGGAGGCAACAGAGGTCTGTGCTAGAAATGCTGTGATGGCAAACAGGAAACGTTTGTCTCTAAGGATTTGTGATCTGACACCTGTCAAAAACACTAAATTCTTTTCCTAAGAATAAAATGGGGCTAAATTGACCTCTTGTCTTAGAGGTTCTGGAGGGGGTGACAAGAGTAAAAATATAGAGCTGCTCCAGTCAATAGCTTAAGACATCTTGCAGCATACTGCTGAGTGTGGAGCCCTGGAGGACACTGCATTACTTTTTCTGATATTAAATGATCCCAAGAGCTGAGAGCCTTCAAAGGTCATTTTTTTGGTCGAGTGTCAACATCTCTTTTAAAACAGTGTTTACATGTACTGTATGAATAAGGAGCTATTGTCCAATAGAGACAGCTAAGAACAAAACAACAAAACAATACATTCATCAGCTAAAAGTGAACATAGAAACAAGAAAGTTTTAGCTAAGATGAGGGTGATGCCTTAACAGCTCAAACACTCATCTATTCTCACAGTGTACTACCAATGAACTCCTGTCTGTGATTAGTTATTCTTGTAGAAACAATGAGAAATAATACAGTTTGAAGCAAAAAAGAGTTTGTAGTAAGCTCACATTAGGGAGGAAATAGAAATTAAAGAACCATGCAAGGAAATGTGAAACTCCTCCTGTAATCAGGGCTACGAAGGTGTGGTAACCAGATCTTGCGTATCACATGCAGTGGGACATTGACTGCATCAGGAAGGTCAAGGGAGACATCTGTAAGGGATTAAGGATGGAGGATGAGGTTCAGCTTCACAATGTGGTAAGGAAGGAAAGAATTGGGAAGTATCACTGCAGATAGTGCTGGCATTTGCACTTAAAGCTTATATGAGTTTAAGGTAAAGAAATTTAAACAGGAGTCAAAATATTTAGAATTTATATCAGAAACCAGTTACTATGATGTTTTGAAGATATCACACATGTATATTTTTACTAATGCTTGAGATGACAGAATTTATATGAAAATTGAAAATAATGTTTAGTAAATACTTGTGACCTTGATCAAGTATTTGATTTCAACTTGTGAATTTGCTTGGGCAAAGTGGTAGATAGCAAAGAAGTATATATAGATTTTCACGCTTGGAACTTTAAAATACAAGTTGCTAAAACAGAACTTACACAGGATAAAATGTGTGAAACTCTTGTATGAAATTGAATATAATGTTATGATTTTTCAAAAGGCATCTAGATATAGTGAAAATTACAAAGTTTGATATTGTCGTTCTTTTAAAAAATATTTTATTTATTTATAGGGTCTCATTGTGCCACTCAGACTCGTAGTGATCCTGCTGTTTCAGTCTCAGCAGCACTGGGTTTACAGGTGTGTACAACCACACCCAGTTTCAGTGGCCAGACACAGTGCGCTGGGGGCGGGGCTGGCACCGCATGTGGTACTGGGGATTGAACCGAGGTCGCTGAGCTTGCTAGGTAGGCACTTAGATGATCAAACTCTCTCCCCAGCCTGATAGTGTCTTTCAAAGTAGTTTGAAAACCCTAATCATTTTGTACAAATGAAGGAAAAAAAATAAAATTTAAAGGGATAACTCTGAAAGATACTGAACTCTTCCTTCTTTTTGTGTTAGTTTTATACAGTAAAATACCCTCTCACACAGTTGCCCAAGTTATGATCAAAAGGATAATTTTCCTGACTCTCATTTTTTCATTCTATTAGTCATGGAATCCTTTCAGACTCTCATAGTAACTCTGAATTTCATCAAACGTCATCATCCCTACTTTGAGTCTCTTGGTTCAACTTCTCGTCATTTCATACTTGCGTTCCTACTCCTTCAGTTTATTGTTTTTTCTCAAATCCAGTTTCCACATGGTGGCTGCTATACTGCTTGTAAATGATACTATAATACAGCTGTGTCAAACTCACAACCCATGGGTTGCATGCTGCCCTGAACAGCTAGAAAAGAGGCCGCGCAACACTGTAAACTGTTAACGTTATTGTGTGATGGTTAGCGATAGTTTTTACCACTCAATTACACAGTATGCAGCACAGGCTCGAGGTGACAAGGGAATGGTTGGGGTGGGTGCACTGGTGAAAGCTAACTCTGCTTCCTGCTCCTGCACACAGTCAATGAAAGGGAAAACTCCATTGGTTGTTACATGCAAGTTATTTAAACGTGATGATCCCCTTAGTAGGCTTTCCACTTATGTGCAAATGTTTATGCTTGTTAAGATACAAATTTACTGTTATTAGGCAGACATGAAATTTTCTTAATTATTTAACTGGGCTTGTGTTATTTCACAAAAAACTTTAACAAGTTAAATATGAAAACTAAAGGAAGTTTTGATATGTTTGCATGTTAATTTTGTTATGTATTTTATATGCAACTCAAGAAAATTCCCCTTCCACCAGGGCAATCCCGAAGGTTGGACTTGCATGCTCTAGCTTTAATTACTGGCTACACCAGAAGGTGTCTTTCAGTGACTCCTTCTACAGAACACAGCTCCAGTTCTCCAGGGAGCCATAACTTAACTTTCCTTACATTTTCTAATTTGTTGCTATGGTACTTGGCGGGGAGAGAGAGAAAATGGAGAACTTGTACCTGTTTTAATCTGTCCAGGGGTTATATGTGGTATCACTTGCTCTCACTTTTCAGGAAAGAAACTGTATGAGCTCTTTCATGTCTGGGTCACCGTGTTCACCACACATTTCTTTTTACTGGCCCCACAGCTATTCTCCATTTTGTATTATAGAAACTTCTAAGTGAAATGAAATAGTTTTCTGAAAACATTATTATTTTCTAGCTCAAAACCAAATAATTCACAATGAGATATCCCTCTTCAGGAAGTGGAACATATATACTACAATGATCGGTGCATTTTCTCACTATAAGTAAGCAGTGTAATACAATATTACAACACTTCTAGTAAGCTTCATTGTGATGAAAAAAGTTTAAAAAGGAGCTTAGTTTAGTGAAGTGTTTAACAGAAGGAGTAAAATACTTTGATCATTTCAATGGAAATAATCTTGTCAATAGGATGGCAAAGATATTTAAAATCTGTTGAAAGCAATGTCACCCTTTTGGTGGTCACTTTATCTTGACTACAGTGAATAATGTTGCAACGAACATGTGAATTCTAAAAGTCTTTTCAACATACTGATCTCATTTTCTGTGCTATAAATACATTAGTAGAATTCACAGATCATGTGATAGTTCTTTTTCTGTTTTTTCTTTTTTGTTTTTAAAGAACTTCCTATATTACTTTTTAAAATATCTGTATAATTGATACTCTCACAAACAGAGTACAAAGGTGTTCTCTATATCCCTGTGAACACTTGCCTTTTTGCTTTTTGGCAATGCTCATTAGTACAGTAATGAATTGATGCCATTATAGCTTTAATGGCATTTCCCTAATGAGTAGTGATACACATTTTTATATACCTCTTGGTATATTGTCTATAATCTTTAGAGAAATATCTGTTTGGGTCCTCTGTCAGTTTTTAATTGTGTTGTTTGTATATTGAATTGAATTGAATTGTTTGAGTTCTTCAGGTATTTTGGATATTTTTTCCTTACCTGATGGGTGATAAACAGGAATGTGGCATAGCTACCCACTGGAATAGTGTTCAACCTTACAGGGAAAAAGCTGTCATTACGATGACATAGATTAACTTGGAGGATATTACGTTAAATGAAATAAGCAAGGCACATAGAAAGATAAATATTTCATGATCTCAAAAGGAAAATGTGAAATAAGGATTACTCTTGCAGAAGGGGAGGGCAGATGGTGGCTACTAGGGGTAAAGTGGGGAGGATACATGGCAATACTGCTAAAAGATGCATAGTTTAGATTAGACAGGAAAAATAAGTTCAGAAGCTCTCTGATGCAACATGGTAATGACAACTACAGACATGTATCATATGCGCTAACCTCACTAGTACTAGATTTTAACTCTTCTCCCCATGTACACTCACATAACAGGAACATACAGTAACACATGTGTTAATTACCTTGATTTAGTTATTCTGTGTTTACTTATTTCAAAACCTTGTATTGTACACTATAAGCATACACAATAATCTGTTTTCAGTTAATGAAATGAATTTTAAAAGGGAAAACAGTCCTTATGGACAGAGCCTCAGGGAGTCCCAGGCCAGCGGTCCTTTCATCAGCCACCTTTCCCTTTACTTCCCTTGGAGAACAATCACGCCCTAGCCTCTTCTTCTACACTGTGATGTTTTCCTTTTTAAAACATGCTGATACATCTCATTGTGTTGCAGTAGCATGTTTCTCACTTGAAATCAATTCTTTGAAAAGTAATTACGTGCAAATAATCATAGGTTTATTTATTTATTTATTTATTTATTGGTGGAACCAGGGATTGAACTCAGACCCTTGTGCTTGCGAGGCAAGCACTTATTCTACTGAGCCATCTCCCCAGCCCCTATAGGTTTATGTTAGACATTAGCTTTCCAAAGATTTTCTACTTCTCATTTCCAAGATTTCAACAGAATGACTCTATTGACCTTACATGTATATGGAAAGGAAAATATCACGGTGATAGAAGAAGGTCTACAGTTCTGTTGCACATTTATTTGTCATTTGTATTTCTTCATCTGAGAAGTGAATATTCATCCCAGACACCCATTTTTGGATTGAGGCTTTGAATTTTGGGACTCTTCTTTTTTGATCGTTTGTATATTCAATGTAGAAGTGCTGTGTCTGAGGGACAGTTGGCTAAATTTTTTCCCAATTCCTGTATTTTCTTTACGCTCTGTTGGTGACTTCTTTTGATGTACAAAAACTTTTTAATAAAGTGAGATCAAGCTTTTATAGGTAATTGGATGCAACTAATGGCCATAGTCGTAAGTGAAATAAATCAGACTTGCATATGTCAACATTTCATTGTTTTCTAGGGTAAGAAACTGAAAGAGGAAAGAAGATACAACAGGTACAATAGATATTGTGAAAGGGAAAGAGACTGCTCAAAAGGAAGGAATAGCTGACATGGGGGAAAGGAGAAAAGAAGAAAGGGAAAAAAGTCTATGTGACTATTAAGTAAGGGAATTGTACTACTAATTTCTATTAGTTTAATGAGAGCAACAGTTAGTGCTTATATTATTTGGCCAGTTATATATGCCTATCTCTGCAATCTGCACAACTACTTTGAAGAGAACAATATGCCGTATAATAACCATTTTAATTTCTTGTCATTGGGGGCTGGGGACATGGCTCAGCAGAATAAGTGCTTCCCTGGCAAGTGCAAAGGCCTGAGTTCAATCCCCTGTTCCACAAAGAAAAAAAACTTCTTGTCATTTTGTTTTGAAATTTTCTATCATCTTTTTATTCTCTTTAAAATGAAAAAGAGAAAAAGAGAAAAAAAATTCCATAAACCATGAATGGCAGAAACACAGGGAATTCCCAGAATATCTGAGCTTCACTTATTCCCCAGTATCGATCTCCAGGGACCTGTGTGGACAACTTTGTTTATCACATGAAAAAAGGGGTAAAAATTAAAGCTATTTTTAGTTAGTGGTAAAAGAATTATTAGCATTTTTCAAAAATAATGGCAATTAGACAGAGACTAAATACACATAGATATTACCAATAACATTTAGGGGAATCAGAAAGAGAATGATGTGATTTCTAGACACTGACACACAAATACATGGACTTAGCATTTATGAAAACAGCTTCTGTATTATGCTCAGAGTGAGAAATGCTCCAGCCACCAAGGGTTCACTGAAATAAATCATGTCAAATTTATTTCATTTTTGATGCAGCTATATTTCTGAGATAGAGCAAGTGAACAGAATAAAGAAAAAAAAGCTGGCTTTATTGGGATTTTTGAGTTCTTCAGGTTATCTTTGTAGAGAAGATAAAGACAAAGAAAGCAGGTGCACTGGAGGTGGAATATGACATGAACTAAAGCACGCACAGTCAGGTATTAATGCAAGAACAATGGTACGAGATTCTGTAAAGCTTTGTCTCCAGTCTATATTAATCAATATTTTAATTTATTAGAATGAAGATATTAGAAGCAGAGTTCCCCCATCCTAATACAACTTCAAAGAATCAAGTATTTATCAGGTACCTCTTTGTCTCTGGCACTGTGTGCAAAGAAAATTTGAATGGCTTAGTTGCATGTGAAGGTTACCCAGGAATTTCAGATCATTCTAAATTCAGTGTGAAAATAGTGGTCATTAAAATAAAATAAAATGTGAAACTATCAACATAGGGTAACTAAGGTACAGAGAAAGGTGGGAATAAACTGTGTGTGCTCAGTACTTAAAGTTTACATGATCTTTATTATTTCTTCACTGCTTAACTTGAAAAGGTTAATTT
>NW_004524726.1:5353921-5380978 GCF_000260255.1 Octodon degus
ATCCATTAGAGCTTTGCTTTGTTCCAGACAAAGATTTTAAATTGATTTAAAAATCCATACAGAGAAATAGGATAAAATGTTCAAAGCAGTTGAGGGAAAAGGAAATAATAAGGTGAAATAGGGATTAATAAGTGAATGACACTAGCATTAACAGAAGAAGTAGAAAGACTTAAGACCAGCATAACACATAGCTTTAGAAATTGCTTCCCTTACTCTGACTTTTGCCTCCTTACCTTCTAACTCACTCAGCTGCTGCTCCCGCAGGTATATTCTGTGAACCCCATCGAGACATGCTATTGTTTTGTCCTATGATTTAAAACACATTGGATTCATCTTATTTCCTTGTCTTCTACCTTCAGTTTACACATCTCTGCTCTAAATAATTAACTCTTTCTCTGAAAGACATACTCTGATGCCACATGAAACCCCTGGATAAACCTCAGTATCTGCCTGTGCTGAGCCCGCACAATCAGCTTCACACCCACACTGCCAGCTACACTTGCAATCACTAAGCAGGGTGACTGCAGTACTTTATTAGTTTGATATTTCTGCCTGAACATTTCATCCCCAATCATGTATTGTGAAAATTTTCTTTCATCTTCCCTACTTTCTTTCAGTTTACTAATACCTCACTTAAGGAATTCCTAATTCCCTATCTTTCTATTACAGTGTCTCTAAAGCTACATGCTCCTGAAACGCCATTGTCTCCTTTTCCTTTATGTAAAGATAAAGGAATGGGTCACCCTTCTATTAAAGTTCAATTCCTCTTGTGTGTTTTGAGTTTCATCCCTTTCCATCATTTGGAAGAATTCATGCCTACAGCTATGGTTTCACTGTAATACATCATAAACCTCTCCCTTCTTATAAGATGGTTCCATCAATATAAAACAAGCTTTAAAGCCTACATTCTTTAAAAAGCCTTTCACTGACACACAATGATTTTCAGGTATTTTTCTATTTCTGGGATTCTTTTCAATAGTCCCAGTTCTTTAAAGAGAGATACACACTTCTTTTGCTATAACTTATGAGTCGCCCCTCTCTGTCCAGATTCTATGTTACTGCCTATTTTCAAAATCACTGAGGACATCTATTGTTGCAAAATTTCATAAACATATTTTTCTGTCATCTAAATAATTTTGGGTAGATTTGGTGGTCCCTTTTGCTTTCTAGTTTCATACCCCCCCATTCACAACTGAGTTTTCTCAGTTTCCTTTAATAGTCTGATTCTTTGCATAACTTAAATATTTTAATGTGGCCTAAAGCTCCACATGAATCTTCTTTTGCCTTTATCTGCATATTTTACTGGAGATTATATTTACATCTATCCCACAATAGCATTAACATTGAGATAAGTCACGCTTTTATATCTTCAGCACATGTATTATCCATAAAACTTAGTTATATGTACCCAGTTGCTTACTATTATTTCTATTTAAACATTTCATAGCAAAGAAATCTTAACAGATCCAAGTGTGGATTCCATATTTCTGCTTTCCTTCACAACTTTTCATACCTCTTTTTACATCAGTCTGTGAAGAAATGGTGTCACTCCACTCAAGAACTACTTCAATGGCAAGTTTTATTTATTCTACCCCTAAATTAAAATTTTAATTTGTCCCCAATTTCCCTGACTACTGTTCTAGCAAAAACTACTATGGTGGCTATCAGTGCCATGGCAAATTTCTTGTCCACTCTTTCCTTTATAAACTCATTTTCCAGAGAACAGGCATAGAGATCCTTGATAAATACACATCACCTCCCCACCTCACAGCTTGCCATTGCCTTCCTTGCTTTTAAAATAAAGTAATTGTTATGCTTTAGTTCTTCTTGGATTCAATGTATTCACAGATATGCAAGTTATTTTTCCTTCAAAATTTTGACAATATTGTTAGTACCTTTGACCCATTTCTATTTTATTCAAGATTCTTAATAACCTGTAATTTATTATACTAAAAAAACCTTCAGTATAAATTTAGTATCCTTGGAGAGAAAATTTCTGAACATAGTATCTGAGCCAGACTTCAACTTTTAACCTTTTGCTTCTGCATTATAGCAATTAGCTACATTAATAGCACATATCTCAATCTCTACTTCTTTATTTCAATCTAAAATTATTTTGTTAAAATAGCTTTCCAATTTTTATTTAAGTTCTGTAAACAAAGGCCATGTCTGTCTTATTTACTATTGCATTGCAATTGTATTTATTACTGTGTGAAGATTAGATGGTGTGAATTAGGGAAGAAATTTAGGGTGCGAATGTAGTAATTGAGAAAAACAGATGTGAGTTTGGAATGAGGTGTCACCAGTGGAACAGAAGGACACAAATCTGAGTTGTGTTTTGGAAGTAGGGTCAGGAGTACTCTGTGATGGTTGAGATGAGGGGTAAACAATGAAAGAAAGAGAAGGCAGAGGTGATCCAGATATTGAATGTTTTTGTAAGATCAGGCCATGTGATCTTCATGCGATTACTCCCCTCACAAGTTTTGATGTTAAGTAGATTTTGAAAATAGGACTCTGGACTGTAGAAAAAAGATATAGATGGAAAATATACAAAGTCATTGTAATACCAAACATATATTTATCAAAAATGTATTTCTTTCTTCATGATGAAGAAAAATCTGGAAAAGTGCTTCATAAATACTAGAAAAACAATTTTCAGAAGTGTAGTCCATTGCCCTGAGGTCTAACAACCTGAAAACTGCACATGGCTAATGACTTCAAAGAAACATACCTGCAAACAGTATCTCAGATTGTGATGTCTGAGATAAAACTTCTTCTTCCCAGATATGATGCCTCAGCTTTGATCTCCATGAAAGAGAAGAATATTGTCAAATAAAACGAATGGTGAATGTGGCAAGGAGGGCAAAGGAGGAATAATGGGCCTCCACTAGGCATTCTTAGGGGCATTTTCAAGACAAACTAAGTTCAAAGTGACATGATGGTAGATTTTGTGAGTAATATATTTTGAAATACAAGATATTTAGGAAAAGTTTAAATGAGATTGAAATGCAATTGGCTGACCAGAAAAATTAAATTGACATTGAAATCAGGAAATTTTTGCACATTAGTAACTCTGTTTTGCTTAGGAAAGATCCAAAACAAGATATATGAAGATTTACAGAGGCAAGAAAGAGAGATCTGATGAGACCCTTTCATTGCATGTAGAATCTTATATAAAGGTGTGTTATGGCTTCATAATCAAAGAGAAAAAAGAATCAAAGAAATTAAAATACAACCAATTTCAAATAAAATGCTATGAAACACTTTTTGAAGTAATATATAATTAATCTGTCAAATGCTTTACCTCACACATTATTCTGACAAACAACAGAACACTTTTCTAGAGACAATGGAATGGAAACTACTTTGTTGGGAAAGACTACTTGTACTTGTGCTTTCAGTGTTCTACCTGTAGTATGGTTTTCTTTCTTGTGACAAATCTTCCACATAGAAGATACATGAATACCATGGTAATTACACTGTCATTGATAAAACTGTAAGGATTATCAATTCCTATTCTTTATGAACTGTATTTAATAGCATCTTTTTGTAAAGATAAAACTCCTCTTCCTGAAAACAGTGTGGAAGAGGATTGTATAGAACACTTGTTTGTGGTAGAAACGAGTGGAGGAGGGAAAGCAATGGAAGAATATTCTGACCAGTGAGAGATTCTCATGTTTATGATTTTTAATTTTGAGAATGTTTTGAGATGCTTTGAAATGAAAAAACTGAACTACAAACTTATTAACATAAATCCTTGTGCAAGCAAGATATTGAATAGTCTGATATTCACAAATGTCCCATGCAAAAAATTCCCTTATTTCAATGTAAAGTTAAATTTTCTGGTCAGTCTATTGCATTGCAATATCATTTAACCTGTTTTAAATACCTTGTAATTCAAAGCATATCACTCACAAATCTTCCCATCACAACACTCTGCACTCAATTTGTCTTGAATATGCCCTTAAGAATACCTAATAGGGGCCCAGTATTCCTTCTTTGACTCCTTGCCACGTGAACTTCTCTTTTTATTTTGCAATATTACTCTCTTTCATAGGGATTCAAAGCTGAGATATCATATCTGGGGAGCCCCATGAAACCTTTTTGGCATTACATCATGGTCCTTGACTCTGCTTACTGTGTGTCCTGTACTTTGCCAATGCACCCAACCACCACACAGTTAGCTTCTGCTCATGGTCTGTCTTTTCTACTTATCACTCTGTATAGGAAGCATCCATGATAGACATCAATATTTCTACAAATCACACTGGGTTGGTTGCATAGTAGAAATGAGCAAATTTTATTGGGTGTTTGAATGAATTTATAAAAAAATTTTGTAACCTCATATCATCCTTCCTAACTTATTCGTATCAGGAAAAAATATGTATAAATTTGTTCAGGATAAAGAATTAATGCAAAAATCTTAAATAAGGTCGTTGTTCACATACAATAAATGCATATGAGCTTCACATAATTTCAAATAATTATAGCAAGTGTATATTTTAATATTATTCAAATAGATGAGTAAACAAAATCTTAGTTTACTAACTACTTGCATATGACTTATTCTAATTGTTTCTCTTTATCTCTCCACACACACACATAGGATTTCTGTAAAATTATATATTCTACATACATTTGATTATGTCTTTCTCTTCCTACTATATTCTTCATGTAGGGCATCAAGTCTATTTCCCACTCGTGTGCATAATGAAATTGTCCTACAGTAGAATTGAAAACATTTGCTGCTATTTCTGCCACTGACAGTATAGGTTATTTTAAATTAATCACTGATCTTTCTAAATCTTGGTATTTCCATCAGAAAAATAGGGCTAATGATAAAAAAAAAACATGCTGTTGCAATCAGTCACTCAAGGACTTAATTATATTGATTATGTTATTTTTATATTTCATGAATGCACTTCTTTTAAGAATAGTGAAATACCAGTTTTTATTGATTGTTGATTTGTCTTCAATAGCTTATGAAGCTTATTAGCTGCAAGAGCCAGAAAATGCCAACAAATGTTGGTTTCATTTTTGCCATTCTGTATTTAGGGGCAAAGATGAGCTGTTGGGAGTATGTGTCTAACTTTCTCATCTTCATTTGTATTTTTCTTCCCATATCTCTTCAATGTGAAGAGAAATTTCACTGTTTTTCTCCATACATTTACATCAAGTTCAAACATTTAGGATCTGCAACTATCTATAGTTCCTTTCTATTGTTTGGAAGAAAAATATTCATGGGAAAGAGCAAATAATTTAAATTAGTTGGAGTACTGCATGTACTCTTTTTTTGGTCTTTTTTAGACAGGGCCTCATTATGCAGTTCAGGTGGTTCTTGAGCTCACCTTATAGCCCAGGCTGGCCCCCACCTTGCAAGGACCCTGGTGCCTCAGGCCCACAAGAGCTGAGGGCTGGGATTACAGGCCTGGGCCACTCTGATCACAGAAATGCACATATAAAAACTAAAATTGATTTCTACTTTGGTCAATAAAAAGATACCAAATCTAGGAAGGAAATTTCATGGAGTTAGAGCTTACATTTTGTTTTTCTGTCACTGAAGATGACTTTTGTTCATTTTGTTTAGTTTGGTTTTCAATATTCAGAGAGTACCTTAGGGGGACAGATGATGGGAATTATGTAGATAGACGCTTTGGCAAAGAAGAAATGTTTAGTGGCATACTTACCCAGATAGTTATAGTAATAATTCCCTCATCTCCATTATTGGTGCTTATACAGACATGGGCAAGCCTACATGAAACAAACATTTCTAAGTTGTTCTGCAGTGCTTTGTTTTCTATTTGGTAAAAAATCAAATTGAAATTGAAGATATTTATGGCAGCGACATAGAGAACTAATGTAGAATGTCCATGGGACATATAAAATGTAGCACTCACTCCTCGCCTGTAAACTGCAGTGGGCATTGAGTTATTTATAAAGCTGCTATACTTCATGAGGTTCATGTAGGAAGCCTTCTGATTTTGAACTATCTACCAGCAATTTGTTGGCAGTATTTTTTTTTCTAAGTAACTCTGAAATGATTAAACTTGTCTTTCAGGAACCTATTCCTGCAGTTTAGATACTTATTTTCTCTAAGAAACAATTTTGGTCAGGGCTTAGAGGGTTTTTTTTTTTCCTACACTTACTTCATGCTAAGCAATGAATTATTTGGGCTTACATTATGTTCTTGTTATACACAGGCAGAATGCTTGAATAAAATTAGTTCTGTTCACCACTTTGTCGTCAATACTGTCAGATTTTCTTCTAATGAGTAGTTTTCCAGTCACACAAATGGTAGAACACAGATCAATAGGCATCATGCAATTTGAATATTGAATTTACCCTTTGAAATGGCCTTAGAAAGTTAGCTCATTGATGTGGGAAAGCTTTAATTGCAATTTCCATTAGATGCACACAAAATCCAAATGTCAAAAGCTCCTTTGCAATTGGGAGAGCAATGAAGTTAAAATAGCCATGGTCATCAAAGTGCTGAGTTCAGGAAATTCCAGGAAATCACAAGGGTCCTCTGAGAAGCCAAGAGCAGTTGGGTCAACATTAGCATCCATCGTGTGAAGAAAGGGCTTCTTCTATTCACTGTTATGTCCATTTTTTTAAATGTAAAGATATATTTCAATTAAAGTGCCAAGATAATAATGCTTAAGAACATTTGAATGGCTTCTCTAATATGCAAGATTAAAATCAGTTAACAGAGCTAAGTAGGCAGTTTAAGAGTGTAGATTTGAGGCTAGGATGTCAGAGGTGAGGCTATCAAATACATACATAAATCATGAACTTCTGTGTCTGCAGGTTTCATAGCACTGGAGAGCTTAAATCCGTGATAAAAAATGAGCAAAGGAATAATGGCATGATTTAAATTGCTGAAGTGTATAATTTTTTGCATTCAAGTGGTTAGAACAGAGTTTTGAAGATGGTCGAGGGGGAAGAAAATTGGGTAATAAAATTTTGACCTAAACTTTAAAAATTAATTGTTTCTCTGAAGAGACATAATTTGTTTTCTATTACAATTATTTTCACATAATATGAACTTAGTATATATTATTGAATTTATTAAATATAATGATAACTTTCAAAAATGAAATTTATATTGCCTGTTAGGTGGTTTAATGTCCAAGACTTTTTTCCTAAGTGTTTCTTATATGTTGACCCATTTAATCCTCACAAAACTATACAAAGAAATTGTGATTGCCCATATTTTAGAGAGGAAGAAATCTAGTGGATGGAAGTTATAAAGGTATAAATTGATGAAAGTTTGTAAATTCTAAGATTGATTCTTTTTATCATTATTCTTAAAAAAACTTCTCTGAAAATAAAAGGAGCTTTAGTTATGTACTGATTTTATATTCACTACTCTTAGCTCCTAACTTTAGATTTAGATAATTGAACACTTTTCGTTTTCTATTGATAGCTTACATTCTGATGATATTAACTTCCTTTACTCCTGTCAGGTAAAAGTGGATAGCTTTTCCATTTTACCACATTAATCAATATATATTTTTTCTATTTGTTGACCATAGTCATAAAAATCTAGAAATTTTGAGGACAATTTCCTCTCATTTATAAATCTGATTTGCAAATTTAAAGAAGAAACAACTTTTATACAGTACTTTATTAATGCAAAGGAAGAAGGAGATTAAAAAGATATTTTAGACAACAAATAGCATAAATATGCCCTATGCATGTATAGTCAATAAAAGAGATATAACCGATTCAAGTACAAGCTAATTTGAACTGTAGTAAGCAGAAAAGACAATGTTGTTAGTTTTCCTAGTGAACAGAAAGTTGCTCTGTCAAAAAGTTAGTGATGCTATACACTGGTCAGGACATTAAGCAGTGATTAATACTTGGGTTCTTTACACTGAAGCTCATTGTATTTGGACTTTAACATCAAAGCTTGGACATGTCAGCAGCACTTAAGGCACCAACCACGAGCAGAGTATTTGTCTTTTGATATGGTTACAGTGTACTCAACACTAATTGCTAATATTTGTCATTTCAGAGTTTATTGATTGGTTGTTCTTTGTTGCTTATTAAGTTATGAGTTGCCACATATTTGCCAATACATTCAGCTGTTGAGAGGTAAAAGAAATGCCCTCTGAAAATTGCAGAAAAAGTGGCTCACAATTAGAAAGCTGGGTCTTGCTTTCTAAAAGGTGGCTGTGCTATTTCCAATGATTTTGCTGTCTTACATGCATTGTTTTGTTAGGGTTTTATCTGCTATGCTTTGCAGCTCTTTGTGACTTTATTGGCTAACTCAACCTTTCAGTTAATTTCCACTGCTAAAATTTCTTCATTACACAAGCTGCATATTTCCTGGTGACACTATTTTAGCATTTTCTCTTCAGCTGGTGTTTATAAGGAGTCCACTATGCATGCAGTGCAGTGTGCCAGGTGCTCTCTTGCTGTGATTTTTTTTAAAAAATCAGATTTGGCTGTTCCTAAATTCTTTACACAGTGTTGTTTCACCACTTCTTTCCTTGGTTAGGTCATCAAATTAAAAAGCTATTAGTTTCATTTTGCATTAGAAGTCCTTCTTTTAGCGATGTGTTCTGAATTAATAGCCATATGGTGAGAACACTATCAATCACCTTAACACATTTTCTCTCTTCATTACTATCAATCCAAAAGATTAATTCAAGATGCTGACAATATGTAGATTTGAATACTGAGATATTCCTATAGCTTTTTTTCCCTTCAGTCAAGACAAGAAGTCCAAGTCTTCTAGTTCTTTAATGTCAACAGAGTCCTGTCTTGTTTTTCACGTGCTTTTGTTTTCCTGAGCAGCTGATCATGTCCTATCTCAACTCATCACACTCTAACCACAAGACCTTGGGATCTTATATACTATTAGTTTACCAGGTCCACCTTAACAAAGAACCACAAACTGCATGGCTTGGCATTAAATTGTGCTTGCTTGTTTTCAAATCCACATGATAAAAATCTTATTCAGTGTGTCTTCAGGACTGGCTTTTGCCGAGGCCTTTCTCTTTACTTATAGATAGTGGTCTTCTTCTTGTGTCTTGGCATTGTCTTTCTCTTTATCTCTGTCCACATTTCTTCTTACAAGAACACCAGTCCTCTTGGGTTATGGTCTACTACACTATCTTCATTTCAAACTGATTGTCCCCTTCAAAAGACCAACCTCTCAAAAGAAGCACATGTGAATACGAAGTGGCTGGACGTCAACTTACATACACTGTTGGAACACAAAAGTCAGCCCATTACACCTAAGTACACTATGCGTCTCTGGATGTTCCATTTACCTTCTTCTGTAGTTCCAATATAGTGTTCTAAACACTGCTTTCCTGAAGTTTTATGTTGTTGTTTCTTTTTAAATAGTAATGGTGGCAGGATTCATAACTGAATGTCTCCTATTATGCAAACTTCAGAGACGAATAGTTTCTTCCCTTCTCAGGGTCACACTCTGTAATTGGCCCAAATTATAATGACTTCAGTGATGATATTTTTACATGGTATATGCTTTAGTAAACCACTGTATAGTGAATATTTCAACTATCTGCTACTGATGGAGGTCAGTAATCAAGCCTATCATCTAATGTTTCTGTACTCCAACATTCATTCTTTCTTCTTAAGCCCAGTCAAGCTCATCTTTCTGCTGCACAACGTCTGGCTAAACCCTTGCCTGTTAAGCTCAGGTGTATGCTGACTATCTACATTTGGTAAGATTAATAAGGCTTGATGCATATATCACTGTAGTAATGTCATTATTTTAATGATCATAAATGAGGCCCTTGTACTTTACCTAATTAGTTCCCTTTTCCATTCTGGAAATCTGCATTTCAAACTGTCTTCTTTAGTTTAGTCCTCCTAAAGCTCTTCCTTATTTTCACTTTGATTTCCTTTTTAAATTGAGAAAAATAGGTACTATCAAAACTATGGGGTCAGCTGACAAAGCACTCCTCCCTCTCTCAGAGACATTCATGTTCTAATTCACAGAGCCTGTGAATATTATTTTATATCCTAAAGAGGATATTGCAGTTAGATCCCCATCAGGGAGTTGCCGTAGAGGAGCTGTCTTGTATTATCCATGTGTACCCATGAACTCACAGAATCCTTAAAAAGAGTGTCAGGGCCAGTCACTGAGATATGCAATGAAGGGAGAGTTTGCAGCAGATCAGAAAACTGGCATGAAGTGAGGAGGGAACCTCAAGCTACGGAGCACAGATGAACTCTAGGAGTTGAAAGCAAAGAAGTGGTCTTACCTTTGCAAGTATTGAGAAGGAAGGCACCTCTAGCAATATCTTAGCCTTAGAGCTGAAAAGGAATAATTTTATAACACTTCAAGGTCTTAGGTTTATGGTAACTCATCACAGCTGCAATAGCATATTCATACTCAGTTCAGTTTTTTTTTATCAAGAGCACTCAGTGTGACACAGCAGTCCCAGAAGCCTTCTCCACTCTTCTGCCAATAGTCCATCACTTCCTTCAAAACAGGATTCAGTTTCTTCACATACTACCTGTGCCTAAGTCTTTTTTCCATTGTTCGCTGCTCTATTTTCCAATTCCTCAAAATTTCCTAAGATTATTCATATGACCCCAATAATATGTTGCCATATCACTTGTTTTGAAACAAAGTGCATCACCTCAATATTTCTAATTATTTATTTTAACAAAACTCATTATACAACAGGTATTCATAATTTTTATTTTCATATCCTACCTTTGTCTCTCATAATTGAACCTGAGTAGGCTTTTATTTTTATTATTTTTATTTTTATTTTTATTTTTGAGGAACCGGGGATCAAACTTAGACCCTTGCACTTGCCAGGCAAGCACTTATCCTACTGAGCCATCTCCTGGGCCCCTGGCTTTTATTTTCACCCACTCATCCTACTGGCTATTTTAAAAATCAACCACAACTTCTAGGCCTCTCAGTTTTCAAAATTTCTAATAGTCGCATTACTTAATCTATTGATAACAGCTGATTTTGCCTTTTTTCTGTTCTTTCTTTTAATCATGTCCTTCGTGGTACTTTGATGGTTTCTTCTTGTCACCATCTTTTCTTTCTCAGTCCAGGGCTCATGGTACAGCCCCTGGTCCTTCTTTGCTTCTCTTCTTTCCTGTTCTCATCCCACAAGTCCCTTCTACTTTTTCTCTTAGGCATGTTATTTCCATACAATTTCACCTTAGATGAGTGATTTCTGAAGGAAATGATGGTAGCATGTGGTAACTCTCAAGGAAGTTGGCTTCTGAAGCCGAGTTCAGTAAGACTTCTGGTGAGCCCAGTGGCTGGGACAGGCAGGCCTGGAAATTTCTTTTCTTTCTTCTTTTCTTTTTTAAATGTATTTATTACAGGGTCTACAGGGTCTCACTACACAGTTTGGGCTCATAGTGATCCTACTGTTTTAAACCTCTCAAGCACTGGGTTTACAGGCATGTACCACCACTCCCAGTCTCAGCATGGCAAGTCCAGGATCAAACTCAAGTTCCTTCTCCTGCCTAAGGAGGCACTTTAGTCCACTGAGCTATATGGCCAGCCTAGGATTGGGAATTTTCTGACTTCTCAGAGTAAGTGGTTTTAGAGAATTTCCCTGAAACCAAATAAACTTAGAGCATCCCACTTAATATTCATGCCAGTGAAAAGTCTATTTAGATTTATCTAAGTATAGAACATGAATTCACTCTTAAATAAAAACACAAAAAATTTAGCAGAAGTTTTCCACATACTGGCATTTTGGATTGTATGTGTTGTGTACGATGAGGAAAGGTACAATAGTACTTTCTAAGCTTTATGAAAAAAGAATTGTAGTATAGATGGCAATTCTACTTTGAGATTTTAAATACAGTGCAACATCCCTGCATATCTAGCTGTTTTAATGCATCACCTACACTGGAAAGAATCTAGTAAAAATTCAAATATACTTAAGTTGCTAAGTCTTATTTCAAAAAGTTAAGTAGAAACAAAAGGTGATGTCATTTTTAAATTGAATATTCAATTATGAACTTGTTAGTGATACAGTATTTATGAATCATTTCTGATGATTTTGTTTTGAAATGCATGTTCAATAATATCATAAATTAGACTTTTTTATTTCTTCTTTATATTTACTAGGACACTGTAGGTACTTTACAACTGTATAATGGGTTATTTTATATGTGAGCTTTCCTTTAGGGCAATAAAATGAATCTTAACAATGTGTTACAGTACGAGGGCAATGGGCACAATGGGTCGGAGTCACAGTCACAGGTGATCTCACACGCCCTCTGCTAATGAAATGTTCTATATTTTATTGATTAATTTTTCTATCTTTCTGTCTGCTCTAATGTAATGTCACACTTTTAAGCACTGACATAAAATTTCCATCCAGGACCTCAGCAGAAAGGAAACATGAAACAATGTCTTTTAAAACCTCTCCCCCTAACCTAGTTCTTCTCCAACTTCCTGCTACAAAGAAGCCCTCTGTTGACCTAGTTTCTCAGGGATACACTCAGAATGCAACCTCGATTTCCTGTGGCCAGTGCTCCTGTCTGTCAGCAAGGTCTGCCTGCGCTAGCAGCACTGTTCTCCAATTCCTATTTTCCAGTCCTGTCCCACAGCTGTTTTAATATCTCAGCTTTCATGGGTTAGCAACTGTCCTTTTTCTTCACTTTTCAATTGACATCTATCTGGATCCTGGGGTGTAGGTGTGCAGGATATTCTCCACCCCCTTTAAGTCGATCTGGTATCGAGCAAGGAACAAAATTGAAAGATATATATTTTGGTGCAATTAAAGTCAGAACATAGAGACTAAGATTTCTATTGTATTATAAAGCATTAGAATTAGGCTAAGAGGCTTACCATCTTCTTGTGTTAACAGCCCAATTAACCTATAAACTTTCTAAGGAGAATTTGTCTTATCTTGTCTGTCTCTCTCCCTCCTTCTATTTTTCAGTCTTCTTTTTTCTTTCCTTCCCTATTTCTTGCCTTCTTTCTGCTAATCTTTTCCTTTTTTTTTTCTTGCAGTACATGGGATTGAACTCAGGACCCTGCGCTAGCCAGGCAAGCTCTTTTTCTACTGAGCTATCTCCCTGGGCCCACAGTTAATCTTTTTACTATTAACTGAAGAATCAAATTCCACTTAGGAAACACACACACTACACCCAGAAAAGATTGGAATAACTGATCATCTAGGTGTAATTGGAGAAGACAATTCAAAGACTGCGATTGGGAAGTAGACATTCCTTTATAAAATAAATATTTAATAAATATAACTAGGTACTTATTGAATATTTAATAAATGTTAGATATTATACTGTTAGTAGGGATGAAAAGTAAACTATGCAATATTTGTTTCTAAATTTAGCAGATACTAAAACAATTCAGAAAGTGATTGTGTCTCGAAGGAAATGGGAGTATGTGGCAAGACACATCCTGGGAAATGTGAGTGTTTGGCAAAATAATGCTGGCACCATGCACTTCTGAAAGGAATATTTGGAAAAGATCTGACTGCTGAAGCTACCTGTATGATTTCAAAGAGAAGAATTAGCCAGGCAAAAAGATGCTCAGGGACATTATGGACATAGTGCATGGAAAAAGAATGGCAGGAGTCAAACTAGATCACAGGCTATGCCAACTGCCTGTATTTTTGGATCTGATAAAGATTTTTGATTAATTCTAAGTGTGAAAAGGGAATTCTGAGATCATTTCAACACAAGCATAATCTATTAATTTCTTCTGAAAATCTGTTCTGTACGTGGAGAATGAATAATAAGGAAATACTACTGAGCTTGGGGAGAATGACGTGGGCTACCTCAACAGTCAGTGGGTGCAGGTATCCTCAGTGGCTGAATGAGAAGCACTGTGGATTAGCAAACACTGTAGGGAAAAAGGCAGAGAGAGAGAGAGAGAGAGAGAGAGAGAGAGAGAGAGAGAGAGAGAGAGAGAAGATGTGCACCCTGAGATTTCAGTATTATCTTTTGGATGAAAAAGTGTCTTTTGGGAGAAAACAAAGTTTCATCTGTACTTTGCAAAGCAGGAATAAGGAAAAGCAACAAAGTGATAAAACAGCAAATGCTTTTGGAGTCTATATGCACAATGAATTTCATATATAATACACAGTTTTTTAGCTTCAAAATGGACTCTGTGTTTTCATAGTACATGATATAGTATTATGTTAAAATTAGTGATTTATGTTTATACTGCATTGTTGAAATGCCAAGCAGTGGCTTTAGGTCACTGTAATATTTCAGCTACAGCTTACATGATACCTGTTCCTTTGTGAGGATTTTGAAACCTGCAAATGCTTGATTGAAATAAACTCATGAATCGCCTGCTTTGGCAAGCGCAAGGATGCGGGTTCAATTCACGTGCTGTGCTGGCCCTGCCCCCAGGGCGCCCTGAGCCAGTGCATGAGTCTGGGTGTGGTGGCAGAGACCTATAATACCAGTACTGGGGAGGCTGAAAATAGGTGGATCACAAGGAGTCCGACCTGTGTAGAGAGTCCCTGTACAAAATACATAAAATGAAAAAAAAAAAAAGGAAAAAAATAATAAACTCATAAAGTCCTATTCTAATTTGGATGAGAACATAACCATTTGTAAGCACCTCATGCCTAGACTGTGAGTTAATGCATGTCACCAAATGACAGGCAGATGCCATAGTAAGACAGTGTACAATTAAGCCCCAGTGTGAAATTTGAGCTGTAGAATTAAATTTTCATGGTTTTGACTTACCTGATTTCCCTGAGTTACAGAACTGGCAGTGGAGATGGCAGGGAAAGTTACAAATGAGGAAGGCAAATTGGGAAGGGGACATCAAAAATTTAAGATGAGCTATGTCCACACACCAACTTGCCACAAAGAGTGTAACTACATGCTGCAAACATGCATTAGCAAAATAAGATAAAACTACAATAGAAAAGAATAAAGTACTCTCACTCCATTATAAGGTTCTAGGTATAAAAACCAGAGCTTGTGAACGTAAGTGTAGCTCTAGGAACCCTGGCACAGGAAGGACTGGCTAAGAATAACCACCACATCAAAGTCAGGGATTTAAGGAGCCCGGGATAGCTGAAAAACTCAGGAAGGGCAGATAGCTTTTCTGTGTGTGGCCCTCAGCAATAAAAATATCTTCAGATACTTTAAAAGTCTAAGTTTCTATTAAGGACAGGTTTTATTGACTGATTGATTGATTGATTGATTGATTGATTGATTTCTGTATTTATTTTGAAAAAAATGTTAAAGACTTAATTTACATACTAAAAATGAAGTTCTCAAAAATTTTAACATGACCAGATATGACATGATGGAAAAAGATGTATGGACATTTTTTAAAAAAATCTTTGTTATCACTAAAAAAAATACCCTCCAAAACCCTTCAGAAAAATTGAATGAAAACCCGTTTCATATATGTGCAGCTAGTTCTAGTTATCTAGTAAATGGACAAAAAGCAGGTAGTTAAGGAAAGTTTTTGCTTTCTATTCTTTTGTTCATGTATTATGGCTAATATTGCATATGTATTTCTTCTTCCTGGATGAGCTAGAGTTGATGATAGAGATGATAAATTATCATTTACTCAACCCTGCCCTGCTCGGCTTTCTGAGTAAGCTCACAGCTGGTGCACTGTCTGCGTCCTGCATGGGTGACTAGGTAACTGAGGTTGCGGTGGTGTGGTCACTGAGTTTGCTGCTGATCGACCCCAGAGCGTCATGTCTGACACTGTCCCATTGGTCCACTTGCTCTCTTACACTCTTGCTATAAACATCCCACATTACTTTCCCACAGGAGTGTGGATGCTGTGGTCAGTGCCAATAGGCTCTGCTCCCTTAGACTTGAGGTGGAAGCCTTTGCCTGTGATAAAGCTTGTGTTGATGGGCCTGAAATTCTCACCACTCCTCTACACTCTTCTTTATTCCCATTTCACCATTCTGTTCATAACCATATGGAGGACCATGTGGCCTAGTTAGCATCTGTTATGGTTTGTGTCTAACTGTCCCCCCAAAGCCCATGCATTCATGGGGCAGCTTCTAAAGGTTTTGATTAATTCATAATCCAATGCTGGGATTATGAGTGTGAGTGCTACACCTGCTGTTGAGTAGATAACCTGAATACAATATAAGGAGATGAAAGAGGCTTGCTAGCTCCTGAAGCTGCTGCTCCTATCTTTGCTCTTTGTTGTTTTCCACTGCCATGAACTGTCCTCTGTCATGTGCTACTCTCCCTTGGAGCCAGCTCAGTATGAACTGAAACCTCCACTAGCTGTGAGCTAAATAAATAGTTCCTTCTTTAATTTTGTGTGTCAGATATTTTGTTCCAGCAACTAGAGAAAAGTAACTGAGACAGAATCTATACTAGTTATTGTATGTTGCATATCTACAATCTTATTAGAAATCCACCAGGGCTGGGAACATTAACTACCTCATACCCTTTTGTCCTCCAGCAATATTAAATTGTACGCCTTCATCTGAAAAGGATTTTCTTGGATTATTTGTATTTATGTCAGTCTAGTAAGCAAATTCATCTTCCTCGATGTCATTCTTGTTAATGAAACAATATTTTCTTTGTCTCTTCTCCAAATTTTCCTTTTGATGATATTCTTGTCATCCCTGCTCAAGCCAGATTCTGGTGAAACTGTCCATGGTACTGGGATTGGTGTCAGCACCACCGGGGGTGAGGAGCTGTGGTTCTCTCCAGACTCTAGGGCTCTCTGGCATCTGCTTTCACAATCAATGGCATTCTGTGTAGCACTTTTGACCCCTTCAAACTTAACTACTGAGAGTCTGTTGTTGACTTCAAGCCTTACAAATAACATAAATGGGCTACTGACACATAATTTGTCATTATATGCATTATGTATACTGAAACATATAGCAAAACAATTACATATCATTTTTTACTGTTATTTGCAATGCACCAGAGAGACAATCTGCTCACACAAATCTGATTAAGGCTACGTACCACTGAAACTGATAATGGCAACACTTGAGCAACAAGAGGTACGTGTAAATTATTAGAGCCATATACAGTTAATTTGACAAAATTTAGACTTTTTTTGTGGTACTGGGGATTGACTCAGGACCCTGAACTTACCAGGCAAGCGCTTTTCTACCAAGCTATCTCCCCAGCCCTTGTCAGACATTTTTAAAAGTAAAAGTTCATGAGTAGGTGGATCCAGTCCAAACCACACTGTTCACTGATCAAGTGTATACTGGGTTCTTAAGTATCTCCTAGTCACTGTGGCATCCTTCTTGAAAGATTATGAGAGAACTACAGTTTCAGTCACTACCTTAGTTACTTTTCTCTCGTGTCTGGGACAAAATATCCAACATCCAAATTTAAAGAAGGAAATATTTATTTAGTTTACAATTTGTGAGATCTCAGTCTATACTTGGCTGGCTCCAAGGCAGGAGGCATGACAGAGGAGCAGCAGTTAAAGGCAGTTGAAGACAGAAAAAGAAACAAGAGCAAAAATGGAGGAGTGAGAGAGCAAGCCTGTTTTCCTCCCATACACTGTAGGCAGGCCACTAGCCTTTCCACCATCTTCCTGCCCTCCTCTTGTACAGACTCGGGATGTTTACAAAGTGTGGACCCTGGCCCCCTGCTAATAATGTTCAACCCTAACAGTCACTAGACACACAGCCAAAATCAGCTGTTTATGTTAATCTGCTAGGGAGAGAACAGTTTTCCTTGTCAGATTTAAAGAGTGGTCATTATCTGACATTTACTTCTATGGAAGATAAGAAGATGGGTTTGATTTGTTATGGATTAAGCCTTTATTAATATCGTTATTGTTGTTGTTAATTATTTTCTGCTTAGAAAGCCTTCCTTCTCCGTCTCCAGAAGCCTTGGCACTTATCTGCAAAATGGATGCAACTGCAGGAATGAAGACTGCTGGCAGGTGTGGGATGGTTGAGCTAAACATTTCTAGAAGGAAAGTATAAAAGCATGAGAAATGATTGCTTAAAGTTTTAGACCACTGAAAGAACAGTGCTAAGACTGCTTACTTACTATGATTCATACTGTTATCTTAGATCTCCACCCTCTGGAGTGATATACTGAGTAAGAATGGGGGAAGATTTCACTATTAGTGAAAGTGAATTTTTCAGAAACCATGAGATACATTGGAATACAACTTTTCAACTTCAAAAATCATTGATGTCTGTGTGGAAGGACTAGGAAACAGAATGGTAACAAGAGGATGGAAGGAAAAAAGAACCTCACAATTTGCAGAAGTTATACTTTGGTAGTAGCTAAAATATTGTACCTACTAAATGAATATTGAAGTGGGGTATTTTATTGTATTTTATTTGTTTTTTTAGGGAAGGGTCTCAGGGTGTTCAGGGTCTCACTACTAGATCAGACTCATAGTGACCCATCTGTTTACAGCCTCCAGAGAGCTGAGATTACAGGTGCATAGCACCAAGCCCAGTCTCAATTGCTGTCTCAGTGAGCCCCAGGGGTGGGGCCAGCATGGCAGGTCTGGGAATTGAACCCCAGGGCAGGACCCTGTGCCTGCTTGCAGTGAAGTGGGGTATTTTAAACATTTTAAAAGACACTCTTTAGAGAGAGTGCTGTTTTATATGTGGGCCATGAATCATATTTATGCCCCCTCTCAATATCAGGTATGTTAAAATGCTGGGCAGCATGTCATAGTGGCTACCGTTGGCATTCATTATTCCCTGGGAATGAATAAGTGGCATATGCCACTGATACAATCAAATGTCATAGGAAGCTTTCCTTTGGAATGTCTAAGGGGTTAACCTGAGACTACTCCAAAACTATGATAACAGCCCTGGATCCTGACAACCAAAGTCCTTCACTGATACATTTTAGCTAATGAGCTGATTGCATCAATGTGAAGGTGCAGATAATGTTGGGTATGGAGAAGCAGGCCCTGCATGGATCTTCTGAGGTATGGAACAACTGCCCTGCTTTGGGAATAATATGCTCACAGTTATAGCCATTGTGTACAATATGGATCAGTTGTTCTGGCTTCAGTCAGGAGGATGCTTGACAAGACCTATGCACAGTTCTCAGTTTCACAACATGAATGGGGCTTGTAGAGACCAAGAGCGCTTCTTCACGTGTGGCGCAAAGCAGCTCCTCCTTCTGCACAAGCCTTGGAATGGAGGCTGGGAAAAGGCTGAGAAGCACCATGATGCTCTATAAGTTCAATATGAAAAGAGCTATTTTCTAAGTATATATTTCCAAGTAATATTCATATGTTTTATTGAATAGCTTTCATTTTGCCCAAATGTGAAGACTATTTTTGTTACCAAATAGGCAGCAGAAGAAAGCATTGCTTTACACAAAAGCACATGTAGAGCCAATAAAAAAATAAATGTTTAGGAATTTTGTTTTGGAAAAGTTCAGTGAATATCTATGAAATATACTTGTGGTTATGGATCATTTGATTCATTATTCCTAGTATATCTCTCCATTAAACACTTGACAAAATTTAAAAAATATGCTTTCTCTGTGATTTGCATAAGTTTTCGTTAAGTCATACAGCAGATATTTAGGACAATAGAAAGCTACCAGCTAGTAGGTCATCTATCGTTTGGACATTGTTAGTGTCCTCCCCTGGAGACAGAAAGTGGCAGTGAAGGCAATGAGTTATTACTCCGTCATGTTATCTGATGCATTTTCTTATTTTATTAATGGGAGCAGTAAATAAAATTGTTCATATATTTAGATAAATACTCATAGAAATCTTATAAGTTCGTATCTTACATTTCATTTAATAACATAATACTGACTCTCTGGGATGACCCATGGCAGCCTAGATGGGAGCTAAAGCTGTGTTTTGTGATTAGGTGACTTTAGCCTTTTCCCTAAGATATAGCGGGAAATTCCTAAAACCATGGTATTGGTTAAGGAGACATTTCCTTCAATGTTTTGAGCCAAAGATTTTCTAGACCACATACCCAGAAACAAATACCCTACCTATTTTTATTTCCTTATTATACTTATTCTGTTTATTTTGGTCATTTATGTAAATTTATAGCTGTGGAAATGTTTACAGTATCTCTAAGGTGCCAGTTGCATGGAATCAGAAGAACATTAAGTATGTCATGCAAAGGACTTAAGATATTTATCAGCACTCCTTAAGTAGGTTCCTAGCATTCTTTCAAGAATATATGATGTTCACTTAGACCATGTATGCAAATCACATCAGCTGATTTCTCTCCCCATATTTCTATATTTTGCTGAAATCTTGGATGAAGTTATACTTTTGTATTGGCTTAGGATAAAGGAGTAAAAAGTGAAGAAGTGTGAAATTATACAAAGGATAGCATCAAGAATGTCGGGTGATATTCGGGTCTGAGGAACAGCAGCAATCCCTTCCTATGTGGAACTAGGAGCTCTAGCCTTGAGAAACCCTTCACACTATTCTTAGCAGACCACTAAGAGGACTGTGAACTGGAAGAATTACAAGCAAGAATCTGCCAAGTGATAAAGTTTGGCTAGAGAGTGAGGCTGATACTATCTCTATTAGTAGAGAGCTTCACAGTAACCTTCTACCTTGTGGAGCAGGGTGGGGAGAAGGTAGACCTGTGGTGTTACATTCTGGGACCAGAGGGCAGCTTTGCTGTAGAGCCTGTTGAGAACTTAGTGACAGCAAAGACAATAAAGAGAAAGAGATTCTCATACCAACTAAATCAGTAGAAGCAGGGCTTATAGAATCTAAAATTTACCTTTTCCTATCTGACCTACTAAGGAACAAGTGAAAAGAACTGAGCAGAAAAGTCAAGCAAGTATCAATCTTCCTCCACCTTTGGAAAATAAAGGTGAAATCTGGTCTCAAACAAAGGTACAAGTCTTACAGTGGAGACAGAAGATAAAATTAAGGTTCTTAATTTGAAATACATAGAAGAATCAAACTGTTTAGTGGTTGTTGATAACTAGAGATTTGAAGGATTTTGTTTTCTTTGGGGATAGGACTCAATTTCTTGCTACCTTACAATGAAATATAGAGCAAGGAACTGAATTCCTTTTGGTTTTAGGATAAATTCAGTTGAGTCATCTGGAATGTGATGCTCTGGAAGTACTAAGTACCTAAGGAGAGATGGCTGGAAGACGGTAGACAATACACATGCGATTGTCAGGCGAAAGATCAGGGCTCCAGATATGTCACAGATAATGCTTGAATCCTTCAGGCTAGATTTTTTTTTTAAAAAAAAGAGGAGTGCACAGAATACCAGGGGCCTTGGAGAGAAAAATGGCGGCTACCGTGCTAAGAGCTGCAGGAGCGGGACCTTCACCCGCCTGGGGGCCGGAGGACATCACTCCGACTGTGAAAACCGAGAAGTCTCCACAGGCACCACGATCATGGGTGCACAGTTTGGCGGGGGCGTGGTTCTGGGGGCGGACTCCAGAACAACCACTGGGTTCTACGACGCCGGCCAATCCAGTGACCGACAAGCTGACTCCTATTCATGACCGAGTTTTCTGCTCCCGCTGAGGTTCAGCCGCTGACACCCAGGCAGTAGCAGATGCTGTTACTTATCAGCTTGGTTTCCACAGCACTGAGTTGAATGAGCCTCCATTGTACACACAGCAGCCAGCCTGTTTAAGGAAACGTGTTACCGATGTCAGGAAGAGCTGATAGAAGGAATCATCGTCGCAGGCTTTGAACCCTCAAGAAGGATGACAGGTCTACTCAGTTCCCACGGGAGGTATGATGGTAAGGCAGGCCTTTGTCACTGGAGGTTCCGGGAGCTCATATATCTATGACTATATTGATGCTACCTATCGGAAAGGGACGACCAAGGAGGAGCATCTACAGTTCGCTGCCAATGTTCTTGCTTTGCCTATGGAGCAGGATGGTTCCAGTGGCTCCAGTGGAGGGGTGATCCTCCTGGCAGCCATTGAACCATCAGAGGTTGAACAGCAGGTACTTTTGGGAGATCAGATACCCAAATTCACTATTGCCACTTTCCCACCCCTCTGATCCTGAGATTCTAGACTGCAATAAGAGATACCAATACCCTATAATGATTCAAAATTTATTAAACAGTTTGTCAAAGAAAAAAAAATATAAGTGGCCTAAAAACACTGGCTTTTTAGGACTTTTTTTTTTCCACCCAGGATGCCTTCAGGGCAGGTCTGGTTTGGCTTGAGGAGGAGGGGATCGAACCACAGCGTCTTGAGCTTGACTGCTTTGTTTCAGCAGGCGCTTAAACACCTGACCTAATGGGCAGGCCCCTTACACTGGCCTTTTAATTTTGGGCAAAAAAAAGGAACCTGAAAATGAACCTCAGAAGTTTAGAGAAGCATAAGCAAGGGGAGACAGCTATGATGTATAAATGTGCAGAGAAAAAAGTAGTTCAATAAATGAGTAGCTCAGGAGTTTCAAATATTATTTACAGCTACATAAGGTCCAATTAATGACACAGAAAGTCTGGAAAAACCAGCAAGTTTGATAAGAGAGAATATAGATTGGAAGGTAAAATATGTATTATTGAATATGAAATGAAGAAGGGAGACAGGGTACATAAAGAGTCTAAATAAACTCCTAAGGACAGAAGAATGGCAAGAACCAACGCACAGGAGTATGGGGCAAGGAAAATGACTGAGTCTAGGAGAAAACTTAACAGGCTAAAAGTTTATGGGAAAGAACCAGTATAAATGGTAAGCTTAAGATATAAAAGAAAACTAAATATGTAGCATGAAGTTGGACAGAAGAAAAAATAAAATACATTGCATTGTCATATTTAATACAAATCAAACAAAATAAACTAGAATTCCTAGACAAATTTCAATTTCAAATAAATGAGAATAATTTCATGGATATATAAATTCAAACTGAACAAGGAATCTTGCATTTTACCTAGCAACACTAAGCAATCTCAGTCATAACTAAAATATATCTGGGAACTGGCCAAGATTCCCAACTGCCTGTATGAGGTTGGTGATGGATTTAAAACAACAACAAAAACCAGAGATAAGTCTAGTAATACATTAACGGGTGAGTGGAGAGGTCTGTGCCTCAGAATGGGTGGAGCCAGAGACACAACAAACCAGCCACAGGTTGTGCACACCCTGTTCTCATGGGGTGTATATGACAGGAAGAGCTGACAGAAGCTTCCAGGTCAGCAGAAGACTCAGAGTTCCATGCCTCAGCAGCAGTGGATGACTTTGGATGACTCAAGAGAGTGGAGATGATGTTGTGCTAAGAAGAATCTTGCCCTGGAATGTTTCTTAATGTTAGTGGTCTCAGTTTAGTCTTAGTGGATGAGAGAGAATGGCTCATCTCTAAAGAGTTAATGGTAAATCTCCAAAGGGTTATACAGATAATCCCAAGCCTTCCTTTAACCCTTAGGGAAGTATGCAAAATTGGTCATTGTGAATTTGTGGTCCCCATCCATGTTTAATATCATAACAAAGGTATTTCCCAATGTGATAAGGTGTGGGTTAAATTTGGGTATCAGAGCAGGAAGTTATTAAAGTAGTAGTTTCCCCTCTTTTTACTAAAGTGAGAACCAAGACGCTGGCTCGAAGAGGCATAGATTTAGGAAAATATAGCTTTGAAAATGCTGCATAGTATAAGGGAAAGAATTGGTTAGGGAAATATAGAACTTTCAGGCACATAGAGGGCTTCATTGACATCAGGGACCATAAATTGATAACGGTACTGATCAATGCAAGTTCGTGCCACTAATCTTCCAAGGAGGCTCAATTGGCAAATGAAGTTGCCAATACTGAGAATGGAATGATGAAAGCACTGGCCCTGGTAATCTAATCTAGACAGAGCACAGGGAAGGAGCAGAAAGAGGAAGCTGAGGAGTTAAGAAATTGAACACGGCCTGGCATGAAATGTGAAGTAAGCAAGAATAATTGAGTGAATTAGCTGTGAGAAGCTTGCTTTGTCAGCTTTATGTGACTACCATGTAACATCGGAGGCAGGCTGGTTACAAGCATAGAAGGCCACTGACCTTATCAACCCCAAAAGCTACAACTCTTGTTGCATTGGTCCTGCTTTACCTTGGTCTTAACCATCCAGCAGAAAAGTATAAAAACAAAGTATAAGAAGTAAAGCCGTGGTGTTATGTTGAGCTGTAGGGGAGTCAGGTCAACAATTTCTGACATTGCCAGTCAAGCAGAAGACCCAATACTATTATGGACTACTGAACTCTTTTAGAATATTTTGCTGAGTTAACATACCTATAATATTCAAATAATGGAACTTAACAAAAAAGGGTATACAGATGAATGTCCATTTTGTATCTGTGTATTCAAAATGGTTAGGATAGATATACAGTTACATTCTCTTAATGAATAGAGGAATTTTTTCTAATAGTGTTTGTAAATAGGATATCGTGTCCACATCTTGTACAGCAATTAACATCTAGGAAGAGTGTATGCAATCTGTTAATTATTGAATCTGTCCTACCAATTTGGTTTTTAACTGTCTCATTGCAATTTGTTTCTCAATAAAATTATGAAAAAAAAAAAAAAAGAAGGCCACCTTCTTGCAGATGCAATATCCAAATGCACAGGGTTGGGAAAAGCTGTCCTTTGACTGCCTCACACAGCACCACGTGGCCAGAGCTCACAGTTGGAGTGTCTGCTGGGAGCAACAGTCATGATGTCTCTCAATAGAAGCAGAAGAAGGGAGAGACAAAGAAAGAGCAAAAGTGAGAGCAAGAGTGAGAATGGCATCTCGCACACCTTTCTGAAGCCATGCTGCCAGCAGCCCAGCACCTCTTCCTGAACTCTACCACCTAAAGCCTACAGCAACTTCTAGTTACATGGTTCTGGGACTAAACCTCACATATGCAAATGGGGTGCTCGAAGGTAATATTCCCTAGAACAGCATTTTGGGGAATAATATATTTCAACTTAGAGCCATGTTAGGACCTTCCTTATCACTGGAACATGCTCCTCCCCAAACTCAACCTAAAGGAGGACAGGTTCATCTTGGTTCATGGTTTCAGAAGTTTCTATCCATGCTGGTCAGGCAAAAACTGCTCACCACGTGATGTTGAGGAAGCAGAGGGAACATGGTGGAGCCAGAAAGGTTGTTCTAGGCCTCACTCCAATGACCCTCTCTGAGCAGGCCTCTCTCTCTAGAAGCACCCGTGGATTAATTTATTGATGAGTAGTGTCTTCCTGATTCACCATGGGGGAAAAAGAATCTCATGGGGCTCTTGGGAGGTATTTTAATCTAAAACTTCAAAGGGACCCTGAGAATAGAAGCTGAAGAGGAGAGCTAACACTAGACATGAAAAGATTTAAGCCTTACATGCATGAGAACAAAGACACTTCAACAAGGAAAAGGGTAATAAACAAAAGGTGCTTTTCAGTCAGAGGGGAGAAAGAATGTGGTGTAGGCTAATGAACAGTGTGTTTTTTAAGGTATGACTTGCTGCAGTAACAAAAATTCATAACTTAATATAGCTTAAAATATTTAAAACATGTGGAATTGTTTCATACTCATTGAGTTTGTACTTATATAATACTTACAATTCTCAGCTCTCTTATCTCTATTCCAACATGTGATTTAGTGATTTTTTTCATCCAAGTCTACAACCTTCTTAGTAAGTGATTTTAAGTCTTTCCTTAGGCAATATCCAATAAAGCCAGCAGGAAACGGAAAGATCTCTTAGAAGCTTTTGTATAAGATGATTTTTATGGGCCAAGAAATGAAAGAGCATCCTCCCCTTTTGTTCCATTGTGTTACCCACAATATGGTCACATACCATACTTAATTCCAATGACTGCTATCTCATACACTAAAACTGTATAGCTAGAAGGAAAAGAAGGTTCAGTGAAGAGTTGGCCAGCCTGTACCATGGACACCTTCCACTTATTAGTGCTTCAGAAGGATAGTGGTGTTTTTAAGGAGAACATGTTTGTTTTGCAAGGTGTTTAAAAAAAAGTTTCAAGGAAGCCAGAGGGCCTAGTGAAAAGGTCAAGGGAAAGAAAAGCACTGTGAAGCAAAGTAAGGAGAGGGAAAACATAGATTAAATTGAACGATGTGAGAGATTGTTGATTTTTAGGTTACCAGGTAGTTGTGAAGTTATATCTGATAACACAAAGACTCTCAAAGGATGAATTTATGTTCTCTTAAACATAGACATCATATGTTGGAACCAGAGAATTCTGGAAATAGGGAGCTTTGCTCACTAGCCTGAATTTATGACCTTCATGGAACTGTGGTACTGGGCACAAGTTTAATAGGATGGGATCTGTGCCCTCCCGCAATACTTTTCACATGACTAATATACAATCTATTAATCATTTTTGATAATGCATTCTGTTGTAGTTTATGAGATAGGTGTGATTTTATGTGATAGGCTACTGTGATATTTGTGGCTATTTCAATGAGCATCAGGTCTTCTCACAGTTACAAGTGTAGCTTCTTATAATTTTGTTTCAGTGGAAAAATAACTTGTTAGTACCATTGTTTCAACCTATAATTTATTTTCCAGCAATTTAATGTGCAATAAACTTAAAGCCTATCTTTAGAAGAGCATCTATTAATGTAATGGTATTATAAGGAATGCAAAGATTTGACCCAATATAAGAAAAATTGTTATTAGTAATTATATTAGGGGTCTAAGAGGAATAAGAAAAGGAATTTCCCATTCATTTTTAAGAGGATGGATTTCAAAATTCATTTTCCCATGGTTAGTTTTGAAACTCAATAGCTACATGTTTTTGACAAATCTAAAAAAATACATACACACTCTTTCAATGACCTATTTGATTTCTCATCAGTTATTGAGCCACTACGACACCTATGATGACATCTATATATGAGGTTCCTTGAGCTTTTTATAATTTGATCACAGGCAACAAAGAGCTAGAGAACAACTGCTAACCCTTTCTAAAAATACTGAAAAAATAAAAGTGTTTTATTTCTCTCATGGGTAGCTACCTTCTAAATTTTGGAAAAATGATAACTAAAATATTATTCCTCAAATATATATCAGTTTCATCATTTATTTCCTCCTCCAGATTTCTCTTGGAAAATATTTTAATTAGAACAAATGAGAGATAGCTGACTCTAATTGATATTTGGGAGGAAGGGGTCTTCTTTTTTGGTGGTCACTGAACTTCATAATCTATGTATTTCATACTTCATATATTATC
>NW_004524726.1:5381618-5383264 GCF_000260255.1 Octodon degus
GATAGTGTAAAGGAACTTGGTATATAATGAACTGAGGAGAAAATGGAGAATTTTTCAAGGAGAAAAAGAATGAATTTACAAGTCATTCTTTGTTAGATATTTGTTAGAAAGCTTGTGCTTCATTTTAATACTCATGTCAATAATTAAGAAAACTCTAATTTCTTTCCATTAATGTGCAAAATTGTTAGTGATCGATGGCATCATATTTTTGGGGAAGAGCATCAAAGATAAAAAAGATATAGATTTTGTCCTTGATTCTCCTGCTAAGTAAAGATTTACCTTGGTAAACTCTCAGACTTTCCCGTCACCTAACAGCAGCTTATTTATCAATAAGATGAAATAATAATCCTTCCCTTTTGAGTCAACCTATACCATATGGACAGTCCTTAGAAAAGGATCAAATGAAATGATTATAATTGGAGGCAGAATGATAGGATATTGCTGTTAGAAAGTATCATATTTGTTCTGTTATGTGCTACATATTGTTCATTGTAAACAAAATGATCTTGTGTATAGTTAGAAACTTGATGAGCTTGTCAAAACTACTAACATGAAGTACACTGAAAGTTCATGCTGCAAAATGTTTATGTTATTTGGAGTAATATGTTCTTAATTTGAAAAATATGCAAGAATTTATGAGCTCTGTGATTTTAGCAAAAGATTTAATCTTCTAAATCTTTATTTCTCCACCGGCATGATAGAACAAAAATTAATTCCTGTCAGGCTTATTCATTGCTTGATAAATGTTAAATATGAAAAAGTTTATTATATTTGAGCAATTTTATATCACGCTAAAACATGCAATGTAAAACACTTCTGGTCAAATTTTTTCATTCACTTTTACTGTGGTAAGAAGCACACAATGTAAAATATGGCATCTTTATCATTTTTAAGAATAAAGTATAATAGTGTTGACTATATGTATATCTTTGCAAAACAGATATTTGAACTTTTTCATTATGCAGAACTAAAATTCCATAGCCACTGAGGCTCTGGCAATAACTACACTGACTTCTGTTTCTAAGAGTTTGACTAGGCATCTTGCATAAGTGTAGTCATCCAATGTTTCTCTTCTTGTGACAAGCTAGTTTCTTTTAGCAAAATGTTCTCGAAATTTATTCATATAGCATATGGCAAGATTTACTCCTTCATGAAAGTTGGCTAATATCTCCTATTAGATTTATAAGCATAACACATTATCTTTATTAATTCATCCATTAAAAGAGATTTTGGTTGTTTCCACTTAATCTGTTATGAATAATGCTTCAATGAACATAACATACAGATATCTTTTGAAATATATTTATATATATGTATAAATGAAATTGCTAAGTTATCTAGTACTTTAATTTTTAATTTTGAATATTTTCTGTGCTATAGCCACAGTAATATTTTTTTTGAAATCCATAGCAAGAATACACAAGAACATAAATTCCTTGTGTCTTTGCTGACACTTCTTATACTCTTTCTTCCTAGAACAGTGGTGCCCATTCTTATGGATTTCTGGTGATATCTCACTGTGGTTTTAGTTCCATGAAAATTAGTGATGTTGAGCATCTTTTTATGTTTGCTGGCTAATTGTCTACCTTTGGAAGAATGTCCATTCAAGACTTTTGTATGCTTTTTAATAATATTCTTGCTCTATT
>NW_004524726.1:5384539-5391347 GCF_000260255.1 Octodon degus
CCTCTGTTAAACTAGTAGCAAGTACCTATGAATGGAAACCCTCTGAATGTGGTGTTTAGAGAAGGGTATTTGAGGCAATTAAGATTAAACAAAGTCATGAGAGTGATGATTAAATAAGGTCATCAGAGCCTGTTAGTTGAATTCTGTAAGGATTAAAAGAAAGGATGGCTGAAAAGAAGATCGAGGCTACATACATACATGAACACTTTGCCTATCACCTCATGAAGACTCCTGCTGCAATGAGGCTGACAGAACAAAGACCAGTGCCAGATGCAGTGCCTTGAGCGTGCACCTTTAAAACTCTATGAGTCAAAATGAACCTCTTTATAAAGCAAGTTGCAAGTGTGTGGGATTATCAGCAACTAAAAAATGACTAAGATTAGAATTATATATTTTTAGGCCTTATCCTTAAAATTTTAATTCAATTTGAATCATTTTTGTAGAGGGCTTAAATCAGGATCAATGTCTTTCTTTTAGATGTGAATAGCTAACTTCCACAGTACTTTTCAAGGCTACCATCTCCCTGCTGTGTGATCTTCACATTTTTCTCAAAGATTATTTGACTACACTTGGTTCCTTTCCAGGCTGTTTTGTTTCATTGATGTATATATGTCTATATGACATATATAGAAAGCATAAGTAGAAAAATATATATGATAGTGTGCATGCATATATGTCATCTTCCTTTCAACTATCCTTTCTTTTAAAGTCACCAGTACTCAGTTAAAGTTAAAGAGCTCCATTCTGATGACTTTATTTAATCTTGATTACCTCATGATATATACATACACACATATATGTATATATGAGACATAGATATGTGATACAGATATAGATGATGCAGAGATACATGCTATAGGTATATACATATATATATGCATCAATCATCAATGCTGTATTGTTTTGATTACTATAGCTGTTTAATGTTTAGGGATCAAGAAATGTGAGGGTTCTACTTTTTCTTTACAAGATTATTTTTGATTGTTAAATTTTCTTGATATTTTACATTAATTTTAGGATATTTTTCTATTTTGGCACAGAATATCACTGGAATTTTGGTAAGGCTTGAATTGACTCAATAGATAACTTGGTATTTTAAAAATTTGGGGCCAGGGATATAGCTCAGCAGGACAGCATCTACCTGTCAACCGTGAGGTTTTGAGTTCAATTCCTGTTATAAATAAATAAATAAATAAATAAATAAATAAATAATAGTAAAGACATTAAATCACTTAAACCATACAAGCATAAAGGAGGGACCAGGGAGATAGCTCAGTTTAATAAGCTCTTGCCTGGCAAACACAAGGGCCTGAGTTCAATCCTCAGTTCTGAAAAAATAAAAAGCAAACAATTTTGGAATACAAGAGACAAGTTGTCTATAAACTTATTTCAGAGAAAATTAATATAATACTAAGCATTTGCTTATATGCCACTATCTAGTTTTTTGTTTGTTCGTTTGTTTCTTTTGTGCAGTTTCATGCAGCTCAAACTCATAGTGATCCTCCTATTTTCAGCCTTTGCAGCACTGGGATTAGAGGTGTGCACCACTACATCTGGTATTGGTGGCCAGCTCATCGTGCCCAGGGGCTGGTGTGGCATGTGGTGCCAGGGATCAAATCCCAGCCCCTGCTCTTGCCTAAGAAGGAGCTTAGTTTGTTCAGGTATCTTGTTGGCCCTTGCTATCTAGTTTTCTGCTTTTTCATTCAATTAATTTTCTTTCTTATGTATTTAAAAAAATTATTTCCTTATTTGATACAGGGTATTGCTATGCAACTCAGGCTTGTTGTGATCTTCCAGTCTTAGTCTTCCCAGCAGGTATTACAGGAGTGAACCACCATGCCTTGTTTCAGTGGCTGGCACAGTGTGCCATGGGTTTAGGGGCTGGCACGTCATGAAGTACAAGGGATTGAACCTGGGTCTTTGTGCTTGCCAGGCAGGTGCTCAGACTGCTGAGATATTCTATGAATCTCTGCTTTCCCATTTTGATAATTACTAGAATTATATAAATAATTTTTATGAAATAGACATGGTAGATATAGTTTGATCAGTGTATATGAAATTGAAATCCAGTGTCTCTGGTGGGATACAGAGAAAACATATTCACAAGGTGTAAGATAGTAAGACAAGCTGTGTGCTATGTGAGGAAATGAGGTATAGTTGAAAACCTGAGAAACATAAAAGAGCAAGTGACATAGCGTGATAACTTCAGAGCACATCCACCTTGTCCTGTAACTGACTCACCACCCAAATTACCTTTGTAGAATCCTACTGAACTGCAAGTGTTGTAAAAGCATTGACTGAGAGTGAGACAAACTCTAAACGTAGTTGTCTGTAATGAGTGCTGGGAGAAGAAATGAGCATTTAATGTAGTTGTTGTGTGCATGAACAGATTTCCAAAGCTTTTCTACATTGATGAAACCTGAGAGAGCTTAGGCCACCTTTGTAGTGATCAAAAATTTTCCAATCTCGATAAGAGACTTCACTCCATAGTCTTAATGCTTTTTCAAAATTCTGGATGCCATTTTACTCAAGGCCCCCTGTTGCTTTTATGTATCATGACTCTTCCCTCTGTCCTGAAACAGCTCTGTGCTTGTTAACCTCAAAGCTTCTGCCTGCCATTGTAGCTCAGCTCTCATTCAAGGTTTGGAATGTTCAAGTGTTCATTCTCCAAGTCTCCCTTGTAGCAAGCATTCTGAAAAAATATTTTCTTAAACAACAATTCACAACAGATGAGGATTCCAGGAAGGTTTTCTTCCTTTCTCAAATACCTTCCAAGAGAGCATGTTTGCCATTGCTTCCAATGTTTAAATGCTGTCAATGATGAAGTCATTTTTTGAAGCTTCTACAATACTTGGCAAAGAAGCAGAACAATACCTCTAACTTTATTGTTTTGCTGAATTAACTAGCCTAACACTGTATAGCATTGGACTTCCTGCCATATATAAAACTTGTTGATATACCTCTACATTAAGTCCAATAAATAGGCAAAAATATTCTAAATAATTCAGTTCTACTATTTTATTTTCAGCAAAATACAGAACTAAATAAATCATGTCTCTGTGCCTGTGTAAGTTTCATAACTTTGATGTCTTTCAGTCTTACTGCCCAAAATGTGCGGATAATAATGATACAGATTTTTCTAAGGATCCAAGGATATGTCATCTTTGTTTTTTTATTTTTTTAGACACTGTTCTGCTATGCAGTGTAACCTGGCCTTGAATCACTCTGTAGGTCAGGCTGGCCTAGAACTTAGGCTGATTCTCATGCCTCAGCCTCCCAGGTACTAGGGTGCTAAGATTTCAGGTATGAGACACCACGCCCAGCATCAATTTTGCTTTTTATGTTGAACATATAACCTCTGCCTTCTATTTTTTCTTAATCTTAGGGGAGGGTCTACAGTGTGTTCAGAGTCTTCCTACTAGATTGGACTCATAGTGATCTGCCTGTTTACAGCCTCCAAAGAGCTGGGATTACAGTGCTTCTTAATTTTCTATTCTTTTTGCAATGAGTCACCACCAGTTCCACCTTGAACCAACATCCCTCTTTCATTCAAGCTTTTCCATGCTTATTTCACCAATCACATTCAGTAATAAGTCTAATGGTCAGTGCTAGGTCCCATTTTAATAGCAACAGCATTAAATACCCAATCATTTTTCATTTCTTTATTTCATTTGTCTTCCAAGTCATAAGGCTCTTTTAATTTTCTGATTATCTCATTTGTTTCTATATTTCATGTTTTTTTTAAATTGCTCCTAAAACCATCCAAGAAAAAAATAAGTGAAAGCTACAACAAACTTCCCATACACTTCCTCTTATCATAATCCTTATTTCAATAAAGTTAGGCTCCACAGTCATACTGTCTGCTACAAATACCTGGAGCCAGCCTTAGTTTCAAGTTCTGTACCTACCTATTACCACATCAATTGCTTCTATCTTCAATCTGTTCCCACGCAGAGCAAGACCAACATTCTAATGCAATCCTCATCCAAGGCACACTGACTGGAGTGACTTCCCCTGTCTTTGCCAGGGTATAGTCTATTCTCAACAGAGTGTCCAAAGTGCTTTATTTACTTGTGAGTCCATCCTGTTACCATTTTGCTAATCAAAATTAAAGCCATATTTCTACAGTGACATCTATTTAATAACATCCTGTTCTTGAAGTTCACTGTTCACTCCTTCATTACTCCATTGCTTGAATATATCAGGCAGTCTTCTCTCAGCACCTTTCCTTTGCTATCTCCATGTCTGACACTCCCACATCCATCAGCATTTATTCAAATGATATTCCTTGAGTACAACTTCTCCTATATAATTTCAACTGTGTCTCCCTTCCCCAACACTTCAAATTTCTATTTTACATATGTTTTTTTTCCTCAGTACTCATCTTCATCTCATATAACATGTATTTTATTTACTTTCCTATTTCCTGCCTTCCTTTTTAGATACTTTTTATTTGCTTACTGTTGCATCCTCAGTGAATGAAACATTGATTTTTCATAGTTCACACTCAATGAAAAGACAGTTTTTGGGTAAGGGTGATAGTGTAATGAGAGGGCTGTTTTAATTCTGTTCTTACTTTTAATTCAAAATGAAATTCAATTTTCTGTCTCACATAGCTATGACCCTTCCAATCAACACTTCTAGATCTTTACAAATTTATTTTCTATTCAATAGCCTATGATTTAGGTATAATGATAGGCGTTAGAACCACTATTACTCAGAATTCTTTATGATAACAACCTAGATCACTACAAAACAAACTGATTATTCTAGGTTTATGTTTAGATAAAGCTATAATAAGCTCATTTGACCAATTCAGTTATCTGAAGTTATAATATTTAGATAGCTTTAAACAATTCATGGTAACTGAAACATCTACAAGTTGACATAACTCAACAAAGTATGGATTAGATAGCTTTTTGACAAGACATACCTGGTAGAGGAATCAGAGCATACATGAAATAAACTTAATGTACAAACATCATACTTTTGCCTAGACTAATTCCAAAAGCCTACTTTATAATGAAGATTTGAATTTAACTTAGAGCAGATATGTGTGGAAACGATGGTAGATGGCCGTGCTGTACATAGCTAGAGTATCAGTTGTTGGTCTTCCTCATGGCGTGTGTGACTGTGTGCCTGAGCGGCTCTGGCTGCCCACGTCAGGAGACTGTGTCTTACCCATACTGCTAATTTAAGAAAAAAGAAAAATTAAAAATATGGGGTATGATTTTTACTGAATGCATATGGATTTTGCACTTTCATAAGTTAAAGAAATCCAGATAAACTATCTTGTGCTGTGGATCATCTGAATTAGGGAATCAGGTAAATTAGAAGTCATTTTTATGCTAATTGATATCAGTTTATAAAAAATTTATTAGAGTTAATTTTGTGATCCTCTGAAGAAATCTCTTTCTTTAGGTAATCAATTTCAGCCTTTGGTTTTCTTTGTAGTGGTCTAAAAAAGTCAAGTAAATCATATTTATATGCATTATAATTCCTGGGAAGATTTTTTTAATCTGGTTTTACTAAATATATTCAGATGTCTGATATTCACTTTTTACTTACTATAAGCTCTATCAGTTTTTATATAAATAAACTACTACTTCTGCTATTTTTAGGAAAGAACATATATGGGAAACAAAGGGTGGTAAAAGTTTTTCTATCAAGAATTATTTTCTTCTAAGTTCTTTCCAGTGACAGAATTAAAACTTGATGATACAAGTTTTCATGTAAATATTATTTTGAAATAAAAATCAATGATCACCAAGAACATGAAGCTTTTAAACATGCCTTCCCAGATAAGGACATGAAGAAACTTTGAGGCTATGTTATTCATAAACAGTTAGAATTACAATTCATAACCTTCAGGTAATCCCATGAATAGTTATTTTCATGTGAACTATTTTAAAATACTTCTAATTCATGTGATATCTACACTTAAAATGCTAAACATGTGGAAGGTTCATATATAGATAAGTATAAAAAGCATATTAAAATCAGTGAATGGGTCATGATAATATCACAGACAATCAAAGAGGAGAGTTAAGGACTAAATTATTAAAAGCAAGACATGATGGTAAGAAAATTCATCAGATTACTAAGATTTGAAAACCTAATTGAGAACTGAAAATGTAATACTTAAATGAATTACAGACTATATTGAAAGGAGCAAGTATCTTTGTGCTAATGCCCAGAGAAATACCGAGTGAACTCCTTGACCTGGACATGTATATGACTCTGTATTAGCACATTAGCAGTGTCCAGAATGTTAATGCACCAGACACTAGCACAGTGTTTTAAAGGAAAAATCAGGAATTCATTTTAAATATGAAATACATTGTATGGTCATTTTGGAATGTCATCATCCTGGGTTTTCTAAGGCAATCCTATTTCGATTACTCTGTTCAGTCTTTCTTAGTCATGTACTGTACACTTTGGTATAGAAAAATATTCTTTAGCCCATGTTTATTCTTTTTAGTTTTTGAAATAGTTCTTTCTCCACAAAATCCACAAGAACCACTAAAAAATTACATTCTTACAACATCTGCTTCTACACATTGAAATCTTTTTCAAAATATTACAAATTTTTCCATGTGTAAAGGCAAAACTTGACATTTTTTTTGTTAAAATTTTTTTATTTATTTTTATTTGTGTGTGTGTGTGTGTGTGTGTGTGGCCAGCTCAGCCCACCAGGGGGCGTGGCTGGCTGGCATGTGGGGCTGGGGGATTGAACTGTGGTCCCTGTGCTTTGCTAAGCTTGTTCTAAGTAGGTGCTTTAGACCACTGAGCCATCTCACCAGCCCCC
>NW_004524726.1:5393119-5399135 GCF_000260255.1 Octodon degus
GGCGGGTGGGGTGGGGGAGGCACTGCGGAGTGGTGGGGGGCGGCCCAAGGGGCTGGGAGAGGGTTCGGTCCGACCTGGCGCAGGGTAGCAGGAAGCTCTCCACACACTCACCGGACCTGGGCTAGGACTGGGTCTGGGGGCTTCCGGAACTCGGCCACCATTATCTTTCAATGGCAAGTAGAAACACTGAAGTGACACCCAGGAGTTGGAGACAGATTTCTTTACCTCTACAGGCACTGATGAAGATCACTCTCAAAATATCAGACACTGATCTCTGGTGGTCTAGGGCTTAAATGGGATAAGCAAGCAGAAATTATGGAGGCAGAAGGACTTGTCAATTGGGGCTTGATTTATATGATGTGCATGATCCTGAATAGCTGCGCATCACAGTGACTGGCCAGGTCTGAGAAACTAGGAGCAACTGGAACTGGAACAGGAACTGCTACCTGGATCAAAATACTTGCACTGGTTGGGGAAACCATTTTATGAATACTGGCTCGGGGGACCGTGCTCTGTTACAATCTCTTTATGCGTAGACCAGCCTACTCTACCCAAAACAAGACCAAAATTTTCATTGACATTCAGTCCAAATTTACATAAATATTCATAGATCTAAGTTCATCCCATTTCTCTGAGTGTTTGTAATCCACTGTTGACAGGATTTCCTAAATGCTAAAATTTCTGCCTAACTTCCCATTCATCTAAAAAGCAAAACAAAAAACAAATCAATATTTTTCTACTAAGAGGTTTTATTTTATTTTTTTATGTTTTGTACTTTTGAGGAAGGATCTACAGGGTGTACAGGGTCTCACTACTAGATCAGAATCCTAGTGATTCGCCTGTTTACAGCCTCCCAAGAGCTGGGATTACAGGTGCATGCCACCACAGCTAGTCTCAATTGCTGACTCAGCATGCCCCAGGGGTGGGGCTGGTATGGGGGATCAAACCCTGTCCCCTGCATCTGCTTGCAGGCTCTTTAATCTGCTGAGCTATTTGGCTGGCCCTCCAAGAGGTTTTGTGTTGCAGAAATAAAATGTCTTCAAAAGGTCAGGCATATAAGGTACATTCTGTTTTCAGAGTAAGATAAAAAGAGGATAAACAGGTTAAAATAATCACTAGAGCTAGTGTCAGAGCTTATTCAGACTACTTCTGAGCTTTTGGGGCAGGACACTGTGGTTTGGTGAAGCCAGTGTGCAAGTGGGTGAGACCTGTCGGTAATGAGATTCAGGAAATGGGTAGAAAAGCGGTTTACAGAATCCAGCCCCTAGCACCAGTCAGACAGTGTCATTTTAATTCTTCTGGTGCAAACTGAAACAGGATTTTGGTACAATGACCTAGATCTGAAGTCAGCCTGAGGAAAGGAGGATGCAAAAGACTCCTGCCAACAAACTCTTAACCATTATCTACTGTTTCATGGGGATCCACTTATTCTGTAGATTATACTTCCTTTCCCAATTTCAAATGGTCCATTCTTTCTTTTCCTATCTCTAACAAATATAGACATCTAACTCCTTTGTGTTTGCTTTGTTCAAGACAAGAAGAGCCTAAGAACCATCTCTAGAAGGAGTCCCCAGCACATCAAAATCTGGTAAAATATTCTGGAGAGCCAGCCAGAATGCAGTTTTCTGTCTAAATTCTAATAGCTGAGGTACATTTCTCTTTCCTCTCCTCCTCCTCATCCTCTTCCTCTTTTTTTCTTTCTTTTTTCTTTCTCTTCTTCATTTTTGTCTCTCTTTCCCTTAGGAAAGCTTCAATCTCCTTCTTGGCCTTTTCAAGGGCAGGATTCTATCCGCTAAAGGACATGAATCTTTTTTTAGTTATCAGGAAGATGTAGGGAGGTAGAAAGAGTTAAAAATTTGTGGAAATGGGGGAACGCAGGAGCTTTATCATAGCACCAAGAAGTGTCTGGCAAGCACCACTGTGTGAGTGGAGGAGAGGAACACATGTCCTCTATTTTTCTCAGCTGTGAAAGGAGACCCTCCAGTGTACCTGAAGTTGATTTCCTAGTTTCTTCTCATTCACAATTTCAGTAGCTCAGTGTGAGTAAAATTTGGTCAGGTGCTGTCAACCTGGCTGCTTCTGCCTCAGCTGAGGAAGGGATCCTTCTGCACTCTGCTGGGTCCATGAGGGCTTTTGTAAACAATGCCGCTTCCATGAATGGGAGTCACAGTTCAGTTGCTTTTTTTGCCTACATGTTTTTGTTTCCCACAATAATTTATTCAGTTTTCTCACTCTTTGGGTAGCTTGCTTGTGCTCAAATTCTCAGCTGCACATATTTCCTAGATGGTATCCTGAGTGACTCATTTTCCTAGGGCTTTGTTTTACCCCAGTATACTTTTTCTCATGCCTGGCAGCCATTTTTGTTCATCATGTGCCTTAGTTACATGGACTCCACCATGCCTCTTGGGTGGTTAGTTGCATGGCTCTGTCACACAGTTCTCACACATTTGTGCACTATTTTCCCTTTGTGAACCAACCAAATGGTCAGCAGGAATAGCCACTGTTATAGATAAGAGCTGACTCTTCTGCTCTAGGGAACATGTGAGCCGCTTCCCTTGTTCTTTTCAGAATCCTGTAGGATCATTTTCCTTTTGCTTTCCAACACAAATTCTGGTAATGCAGGAATGTGTGCCTCAGAGCCTGAGCAAAGGGGGGAAACAGTCAGTAAATGTCAGCTCCATAAGCTGTGAGCATGCAAGCAGAACTGGCCTTGTATTTAGAACTTTTTCTCTTAAATGTTGAAAAGTGGTATCTATCTTTACTGTCTTAAATAAATTACCAAAGTTGTTGAAATAAAATGTAGGGTATTTGTTTTTCAAGTAACTGTTGGGGGCCCCCAGCTCCCCTCCACACCATCAGTAGGTTGGGGAGACTCTGTTCAAGCTTTCTAGGGAGCTGTGGGTCATGGACTCAGCTAAGGGAGCCCCTGGAGGCCCCACCCTGATCTTTTAGGGGTTTATTTCTCAGGTAGCTTAGGGAAGCTTCATGGATGGACTCTAGCCTGATCTCTTAAGATGCTGCTGTATTAGAGAGCTCTCAGAGCCCCCGATTCTGAGCCCAGTCATGCATTGTTGCTAAAGCAGCCTTCTTGGTGACTCCAGCCTGCTCAAATAGCTGGCTGGAGCCCCTAGGAGGATGGTAATGTTTTCTCTAAGGAGTCAGTGAGTCACAAGGTTTGGAGAGTGGTAAGGAAAAATAAATAAGAAAGCATGGACGCTGCTTCAGCTAGAGATGTCTAGCTGGTTTTGTTTGAGTCTCACAAAGCACACCTTGGATCATAAATGGGTCTATGCTCTCTTGCATGTGAGGCCATCTAAAGACCCCAAACCCATCTTCTCTTTCCCCAGGTTCTGTATTTTACCATGGAAAGCACTCTTCAGGTCTCAGTCACTTTGCCATTAGCCCGTGTCCTTAAGAACTGGAGTGAACTCAGAAATGGCAAGAGATCAGTACAGAATGATAGTCTAAATTACAGTATTACTCTTTATTTGGATCTTTTTTGTAAAAATCAAGGACATTCATGTGGGATACTTCATGTTCTGGGTTTTAAGAATTTTTATTTCTGAAAAGGCCCAACAACTATGGTGCTTAAAGAGGGTTCAAAAAAATTGATACTGTGTTTTCAGAACCCTCCCTGCCCTTTGGGGAGACATGGGTCTCTGCATATGTTTACCCCAAAGGCTGGCATTGCACAGAGACCCAGTATTTTCCAAATATGACCTAACTGCAGAACATAGTTTTTTTTTTTTTTTTTTTCTATGCGGAAAAAACAGTTAGAATATATTTGAGGATACAAGATGATTTTTTTCCTGTATTCCATAGTAATTGGAATATGTTTGAAGATAAAAGATGAGGGACTAAGAGGGAAAAGTACCAGCATTCAAAACCATGGCTGTTCCCAGGCCCTCAAGCTACAACGGAAGGCCAACCAAGGCCTGAAAGAAAACAGAACACTTGGCATATGAGTGTACCTAGCCTTGGTCTTGTTTCACATCTCCGACATCCAAGGTATGTGGCTCATGACACTGGAGAGTCAACTGTCTCCACTTTCAGAGAAGGGTCAGGCCAGCTGAGGTCTTTACATCCCCCTTGATGAAAAGACAAGGGGCCTGGATACACTCGCAGCGTCTTTACCTCTAGGCATCTCTGTCTCTGAGAAAAAGCCTGAATGCCTCTGGATGTCATAAGTAAGTAAATTGCTTTCCTTTGGCCCTGGTTTTAACTTAGTCCCCTGAAAAATCTTCCTCAAGATCTATAGTGATAATTGGGGTTGAGGCATGCCCTAGTCAGAGCTTTCCTACTCCTGCTTTCACACCTCAGTTTGAAGGTCAAGAGTTTATCCATGAGATTTTAATTGCCTCACATTGTCATATTTCCTTACTGGGAAGAGATTTACTGGTAAAACTGGAGGCAGTCTATATCCCAAGCACATCCTATCTTTCATTGAAAGGACAACAAAGACACACATCTAAAGTCTCTTTGGCACATCAAAAGAGACAAGCAGAGTTATAGCCATGCAAGACCCAAGCCTTATTGCTAGTTCCTGAGTAAACATGAAACAGGATTTTATTTAAGAGACACAGTAGAAAGTTATGGAAAATGGTCTGTGGCATTTTCCCAGGGCTGGGAAGAAAGCTACTCTTATGAACTCCTAAAAGAGTTGAATTTCTTCTTGTAGAAGCAGTGCTCCAGTGCTCCTCTTGGTAAGGAGGAAGGAGAGAAACCAAACCTGATACTCTCCAGATTCACCAAATGTTGTCTCACCAAACAGGGAGCTCAGTGGCCCTTCATATGTAGACAGTGATTCTTTTCTTAATGTCTTCAGATAGGTTTCTTTCCTAATCAGCCAGTGAGCTGCAACATTCCAAGGCAGTGGAGAACACACCATCCCCATGAATCTACAGAACCTTTCACCCAGAAGCAGCTGAATAAAGATGGAGCCCTCCACACCCTTAGCACTCCAGAGGGAATCATAAGGACTTGTGTTTCTCAAGGGGAAATGAGGCAGGAGATCAGGGTGTGTCAAAGCTGCTGGGGAAGGCAACATGACTTGTCACTCAGTGGTGGGGATCCAGGAAATGTGCAGAGAAAGAGTTCCCTCAACCCTGTTCCAGTACCAATCATAAATTACATTTTCATTTTTCTTGCGAGAACTCACTCAAGCTTTTGAGAGAACAGTGTGGATCTAAGGAGGGGAGGATACAAATGATGGCTCCCACTGAGCTTTTGGCAACTATGTCCTCTTTCAGAGCAGTCCACTCTGGCCCTGCTGAGGGTATCTCCTTTGCTACTTTCAATTGACCCACACTCACTCTTTAGGGAGTGCTTCTTTTTCTTTCTTTAATAAATAAAACAAAAAACTTGCTATCATTTGTGCTTATTTTGTCCAATTCTTTGTCATGAACAAGAAAAACCTAGAAACAATCCCCAGAAAGCACCCAAGCACCTCATAATTTGGTAATATAATCACTGGCAGCAATTTGCCCCATGTCAGTATTGCATTTCTATACTTTTTATAATAAGTAGACACTTACCCTTGTAGGACACATTTCTCTACTACATGGAAATTTAAAAATTGACTTTAAGAATTTTCAGACATTGATTGTTTTTCTTAATTTTATTGAGAAACAAATAGCATTGAGACAGTTTCAAAACAAACTGGTAGGACAGTTTTAATAATTAACACATTGCATACATTCTTCCTAGTGGTTATTCGCTACACAAGTTGCAGACATGATATCCTATTTACAAACACTATTAGAACAAATCCTTCTGTTCATTAAGAAAATGTAACTATATATCTATCCTAACCATTTTGAATACACAGATACAAAATGGACATTCATCTGTATCCCCTTTTTAAGTTCCATTATTTGAATATTATAGGTGTGTTAACTCAGCAAAATATTCTAAAAGAGTCCAGTAGTCCATAAAAATATTGGGTCTTCCGCTTCACTGGCAATGTCAGAAATGGTTGACCTGAGTCCCCTACAGCTCAACATAATACCATGGCTTT
>NW_004524726.1:5399235-5407634 GCF_000260255.1 Octodon degus
TCCTTAATCTTAACAAGAATTCCATGAGTTAGGAAATGTCATTATTGTAATTACAATATTGAATTATTTTTATCATCATTATTTTGAGGACTTACAAGCTGAAGCTTAGTAAAGTTATAAAACTAGTAAGTGGTGGGGGACGGTTTCAAATCTGCAATAAGAGTCCAGGTTTGATGTTGTATATTATTTGTGTTCTGTGTTGCTTAGAATGTCCTAAGTAGGTAAGCACAAATATTCATGCCCACACATTTACTCAGTGGTACCAGTCATTTTTCAAAAGGATGAAGACATGAAGAGGCCTAGGACATGAGATTCCGTACTTCTGCGAAGGCGAGACTTGGCTTCCATAGATTGTAGTGCATCATACTTTGAAATAAACAAAAAATGAATAAATTTGAAAATATCTAGCAATAAGCATTAGTGATTAATTCGTTGTTAATTTTCATTTTCTAAAATTCCAAACAATATGTGTACAAAGGTGTACTGAAAATGCTGCTGTACTGAGGAACCTACAGAAAACATATTACTAAGCATATAAAAGTAGAATTTCTTGTTCTAAAAATGATTCAGAGAATAACTACTTATAAGTTGTAGAGAATGTCAGTATTATTAGTTTGCTAGTTTCTATATATTCATTTTATCCCATAAATGTGTTGATTTACAGTAAGAAGTAGGTGTAGTGGGCTTACTGAATAAAATAATTTTGATAACGAAACATATGGCAAAAGTAGTGAGAAAGATCTACAACATGGGCTTATAGAGAATAAACTAAATACAGAAATTGCCTTAAATTGTGGTAATTCTGAATCATAATACTAGCTCTTCCATAAGAAGGTGGGTGTCCTTCAAAGAGAAGAGAAATAAACAGTTTTAGATCTTTTATGTGCAATGTAGAAAAGTTACTTAAAGTAGACCAGTTAAAATACTTTTGGCCCAAATTCATGCAGACACTGCACATTGTGAAAGAAAGGAATAAAAAGCCTCCAGAAGCTAGGGGAAAGGATAATTCATGGAGACGCACAGGAGTTCTTGCTCTATAACCCTATAGTCGACACATTCCTGTAGGCACATGCCATGTCCCACCCACTGACTTCCTAGCTTTGCTGTCTCTCATCTCCATGAAGATGTGTTAGTTTTAGATGAAATATTCAGTCTACTTAAACAAATTTTCTTTTCTGCTCTTGATTCTCTGGAAGACTAAAGTTTGTGATGTGATTTTGTAGGATAAGGGATGTGAGGCAGAAATAAATGAGATAAAATTGAGTTGGCTTGAAATGGAATAATGGGATCAAATTGTTGTGCTTTCTAAGGTGATGAGTTCCAGAATACCTTAAAAATTTTCTAGTAAAAGTTTCCCAGCTCAGAAAATGGGCTCTGTCTTCCAATTAACAAGGCTGTACAAGGGAGCTGCTAAAGGGATGTGAGGGCTGATATCTCTGAGAGATAAAGAATCTACCACCTCGTTTCCATTTCTAGACAACATTCAATCTGTATTTTTTTTCCACAGAACCTTAGGGAAAAGGAGAGGGGATATACAGGAATACTCTAAAGTAAAATTTTTACTAATTTTGGAAAAATCAGCCTTGGTGGCATATGGCTATATTTCCAGCTACTTAGGAGACAGAAGCAAGAGGATTGTCAGCTTGAGCAACTTAATAAAACTCTGTCTTAAAAAAATAAAAAAAAAAAAGACTGAGAACATAACTTAGTGTTTCCTTGGTTTAAACTTTGTAGTTCAAGCAAAGAAAACAGAATAATACAGAAAACTTGCCAAAATGACATTCCATCCATATCTGAGTTTTTCAACTGTGACTTATGTCTGGCACTTAAGTCACTCATTTCAAATAAGTAAAGTCCTGGTACAGATGGAGTATGCATAATCAACTGATTTCAGCCACTGGATTGGAGAGAACTGATTTGGAGAACTGTTGTGAATAGGTGAATTGTGGGTATTGAAATCATTATTGCTCAGGCCACTTAAAAGATGGTGCAAAATTAATAAAAGCATTAGGTAAAGTCAAGCTAGTTTGTACTCAAAATTCAGCTTCTGAGAGGAACAGAGAAGTATGGACACCTTTTTGCCTATAAGAAAATGATAGGGCCGGCAGTACAGCTCAGCAGACTAAGTGCTTGCTTAGGTAAGCGCAGGGGCTAGGGTTCCATCCCTGGCTCCACATACCACGCCAGCCCCACCCCCGGGTGCCTTGAGCCGGCGATGGAGTCTGGGCATGGTGGCAAGCGCCTGTAATCCCAGCACTTGGGAAGCAGAAATCAGGAGGATCACTATGAGTCTGGGCTGTGTAATGAGATCGTTAAAAGAAAGAAAGAAAGAAAGAAAGAAAGAAAGAAAGAAAGAAAGAAAGAAAGAAAGAAAGAAAGAAGAAAATGATAATGCACCAAAAATGAAGCTTCAGTACTCCTGTAGTAGTATCTTAATATTTGCTTAAAAGCACTGCTCTGCTCTGCAGAGGTGGCGACCTGTGGAGTAACTCACAGCTGTAGCCGCTGAGGCTGTCTGCTCTCTCTGGGCCAGGAGTCAATTTTCAGAGTATAAATCTTTGTAAAAATATGAGAGTATGCCAATCACTTGAGATCCACTGGGCAGACAGATAATTTAAATAAGTGTGAGTAAATACTGAGACTAAATATCATGCTAACATGAATACTGAAGCACATAGCTTTTGACTCAGAGCAAGTGGAGGAAATCTACCTACAGTAAAGGTGAGCAGGCACATAGTAAATATTCTGAGTTGCTGCTGTTGTGGCTGCCAGCTACATTTGAGACAAAGAAAAGAGTTATTTGGTTCATTGGTGCAGCCTCATGTCTGGTCACCAGGGCTGAGCTAAACTCGTTGTAGCTGAGGAAAGCCTTTCTGCTATTTTGCTGACTTTGGAAAGCCAAGGCGATAGCCATGTTATACCTGTTCTTTCAAGCGCCACACACCTAGAGGACTCATACAAACACAAAGGATGATGCTCTGAAACCGTGTTCTTCACAGAGTACTTACTGTTTGGAGAATACTTTTTCCTAGCTGGTGAATGTGCTGGCTTCTTCACAGCTTCTGTATACTGCTGCTGTGGAGACTGAGAAAGACATTTTGGTTCCTGCCCACCACTGTTTCTTTCTTAGCTCTTCAGTGAGTGAAGCTGCCTGTGACTTTAAATCTATCCTTAAGCCTTTCTCTTCAAAGGTAGTTATTTTTCTCAGAACAAGAGCATCATCCAACAACTATAACACAGGGCGAGGCTTTGGCTGTTCTTTTCCATAACTGTCCCACTGTTACAAAATGAACCTCTGCTCTGGCAGGAATTCCAGGTCTGTCTTCTCCTGCAAGGCAAAGTAAAGCTGGTACTGTGGAGACATTCTGAGACAATGTGAAAGTGCTGGAAGCTAATACTAAACCGTGACTGTCCACTAGCAAGCATTTAAAAGGCAAAAGATTTATATGATCTGAAGAGAAACCAGAGTATAGCAAGCATTTAAAATCCCTTGACTTCATCATTATGTAACATTTACCATAAAAGCAGAGGAACTTATGTAGATCATATTCCTTTGGATTCAAAAAGTCTTAATTACAGAGAAGTACACTTCCATTCTGAAGGCTGCAATTAACGCTACAATGGCACTCTGCCTTGTCAACTTTATTGTGTAAGGAGCACTTTCAGAATACTGAAGCTTTCTGGCTGTGTCTTTTGTTTATTAAATACTTTACACATTGACATTTGGAAATCTCTCCATGGTTGATTTCAGATGGTGAGATGTTACATAAAATTATAAGTGATTGTAACTTTTCCCAAGTAGAGAAATTCAGTGTCCATTGCATTGTACAATTTTTCTATGTATTATTATTATTTATTCAATTAATTTATTTTTTGGTAGAACCAGGGATTGAACTCAGGCCCTCGTACTTGCCAGGGAAGTGCTTATTCTACTGAGCCATCTCCCCGGCCCCTGTATGTATTATTAAAAAAAAACACATTTTTAAGTTCCACTTGGCTTTCTAACTCTTACCACTGGTGATGGGGATAGGCTGTGATTTCCCATCTGATGATAATCTGATTATAATCCCTTGGCATTATATTTTTATGCAATACAACAGAAATGTGGGTAATCCAAATTGCTAGAAGGTATACTTGTAATGTATGAATTACTTCTTATATAAATTCCTTCAAAATTGTTAAACAGAAAAAATCACAGTAAGACATTATAAAAGTCAAAACGAGAAAGTAGAAAAAGATATAAAGTCCTTGAAATGTGAGATACATAGAGTAGATGGGATTTGTGAGGATGAATTCAAAGAAAATATAATGATTAATAATGACAAAGCAGGACATTGTTAATAATGTCAATTTTTAGTTGAGCACTAAAGTATATGGAGTGGAAATTGAACTTCTAAGGCTTGTGTTAACATTCTGCTATTCAGCTTTATCAAGGCAAAGAACAAAGACAGAAATATGCAACAGCAAAAGAAATGTAATGTGATAAGACTGTCGTCAGCTAAATATTTCATCTGTCTGCCCTCTACCAAAATGACATTGGTTTTAATGCAGTAATTATTTGAGCAAGATATGGCCCTTATTTCAAAACTCCATTTCATATTTAGTCGTATAACTTTCATGGATTGAGACAGCAGTTGGCTTGACACTGTCTTGGTAATATATCTGGAAATCCTTTGTTTGTGGTTTGCAACCGTGATCATTGTCATTTCCACACAGTATTGAGACAAGAGTCTTCCTATTTTTCAAGAGTAGAGGGAACTGATTTTAAAACATCCTGCTTATGAGAGTGAAGTAAGTTTTTTGCAAATTTTGTACTCTAACCAGTTTTGCGGCATTATTTTTTGCAGAGTATAGATGTGGTTTCACCATTAGATTCCATATTATACTATTACTTAAGGTAGCCTATTCCTTTGTTCTGTATGTAGTCACTAATAAGTTACCATGTGACATGTTCTGCATATAACAGAAAGAGATCTCTTCGGCAGTTTTTCTTAACGTTGAGCAGAAAAGTTTCCTTGTGCTTGTGATTAAGAGTGAAACAAAGATAAATCACTTGTTGCAAAACATTTCTGTATCAATACCTAGGAAAACTACCAAGGAGTTTATTTTTTTCTAATAAATAACACTTCAAAAAGAAAATCATGATTGACAAAATGGTCCTAATATGTTACTTAGCAAGAGCTAATCATCCTAACAACCCCTACAAAGAAGTTCTCCAGTGTTTTATTGAGTTGTCAAAATTGTCTTTCAAAGTTTGGCTTTGGCTCAGTTGTGGATACCTGCGTGCTCAGATTTAAGCCGCTTGGCAGGCCATGACTTTCGATCTGTCAGAAGCACACAGCTCTGAAGCGGACCTCTCTCAGACTTGGAAGGTAATCCATTGTTAGTAGGAGTGTGTGGTAGAAATTATGCCATACAAACACTTGATTGCTGCAGTTTAATTCCTAAAATTTCTTTTTCATTATTTAAACAACATAAAGAAATGACTGTTTTGCTAACCTTTATCTTACAAAATGCAATTAATTATTTAGATTAATGTAATTGCAAAGACACGACAGAAATATTCATTTTATTTTCTCTTGCCCTATTACTTTCATTGGAATCAAGTGCTATGTCATTCCTTTGAGAAACATAAGGATAGACCTAATTTGCACAAACTAAGCACATTTAAATTATGTCACTATGAATAGACTAGAAACTAGCATTTCAGAAACAAGGGACAGGTCATGAGACAGTCACGTGACTGAGTTTGTAACAATAATCAAGTTCTTAAGCCTTTATGCTTGCCTTTGGTTTTCATGTGATTTGCTTTCATCTGACCTTGCAGTATCAGGAACTTCAACTATGTGAGATTATTTACTTATTTACTCTTTGTGGTACAGGGTCTCACTATGCAGCTCAGACTCTTAGTGATCCTCCTGTCTCAGCCTCCCCAGTGCTGGGATTATAGACTGGTTTCAGGGGCCAGCCAGCAAGACATGCCCATGGTGGGGCTGGCACAGCATGCAGTACTGGGGATGGGACCCACATCCTTGCATTTCCCAGGCAGGCACTTAGACAGATGAGCCTTTCCCTAGCCTATGTGGGACTTAATAGCTCCATGCATATATACCTCATTTTATTTTATTTCTTTATTAATTTACATTTTTCTAATATATTACACACTTCCTATAGATTGTGAACTTTTTCTGTTATATTACTGCTCTCCTTTTTTGATTAGGATGTAATCTAGCAAATTTTAAGCCTTAAAATATTATATACAGAGTTCAAATTAATACTTTAAAATGATAATTATTTTGCCATGGATAATAAGGGTTATTATGATAATGATTACTATTACTGTCTTACCAACTTGACATATGCTATTTTCTTGAAATTTCAAGTTCATGGGATAACAAATTTTAAAAAAATTTTTCTTGAAAAAAAAAATGGAACTTTAGAAAGTTGCATATATATCAAAAGAGCGAAATGCACAAGAACACTGAACAAAGTATAACTCAATGTGTTTTACAGATAAAAATTCATTTGTGTATGAATTCCAGTACCAAAAAATTGCATTCCATATATTAGGTGTGCTTGAGAACATGTGTATTCAATTAAAACTCATTTATATATCTATCTGAATAAAATTATTTGATATGTAGACAATGATTAAAAAACTATAATTGCATGCATTGTAAAGGTTTTCTAGAAAAGATGGATGAAAATGTAAGAAACAGGTAAAAGATGAGAACAGAATTAACATGTGAGTGTTTACTTTTGGGAGGCATTTTTCAGCTTGTTAACCACATCCTCACACAGTTTCTTATGTCATCACTACAAAACTGGTGGCAAATGGAGGTCATGGTTATTACACAGACCTTGAATCAGGAAAAATTCACGACTCATTTTGGGACTCCCACTCCCTCAAATCTAACACATGAGGGACCAGGGCTGCACATATTTCTGCTTCTTAGATCCCAGTCACAGACTCTGATCTCAGAGCACGGCACTCTCCTCTTGAGCGCGTCCTCAGATCTCTGTCTAATAAATCTTTGCTGTGTCTCTTACTGGCACACCCTGAAAACTCTTTTTCTGTGATGGGAGGTAACAAGCTTTCTGATATTCTATCTTCAGGTTGTATGAAAATCCCTCCTCGGGGTTTCAGGAAGATCTCAGACCCACACTTGGTGAGCCCATGGCAGGAGAAGAAAGGACATGAGATCATGACATTGACTGCGATAGCTGATGTTTCTTGGAAAAACGGAATCATGTCTCCTTTAGATCAGTCACAATACTAATTTTGGCCCTGCATTGGTCAAACTCGACACCCCTGTTCAGCACACCTCCACAGCAGTTACATGGAGACCCATCTTCTGGCCTTCTGTACCCTTTAAGATTAAGGGATTAAAGTCAGGGGAGGGAAAGAAATAGAAGCAAAGCAGGTGAAAGAATGGAAAATCATAATGTTTAGTATGAAAAATGCAGCTTCAGGACCCAAGTCCAGTTTTTTACCTCTTTTTTAAGAATACTAAGAACTGTGAGCTTCTACAGTTCTTTTTCACCTGCAAATGGATTTAGCCATTTCCTTTTCACTTGCAAATGGTGTTTTCCAACTGAATAGACCACTTTTTCACCTGTAAATGAGAATTTCTTCTATGAGAGGACCATTATCTTTCTTTTCTTTTTTTTTTAAATAAATATTGATGGATTTATTTAATTTTAAACTGCGTCCCAATTGGCATACTATACCACTAAATAAGATTAAAAGACAAATAATGAAATAAGAAAATTATTTGCATAAAATTTGACACACAATTCATCAAAATTCATTGATATTGTTTTCAATATGCCACAAATAATATAAATGAGTAGAGAGACATTTGTAGGTAGAAATCACCCGGAGGCTTATTCATTCTCCTGTTTGCTTCTGGTCTTAAATGACTTGGAGGCTGGTCCAGCTGGCTGATTGATCAGAGTGACCACATGTGGTGTGGGTGCATCTCAGCCTGGCAGGTGGGTTGTGAGAAGGAAAGTCCTCCCAGAGGAGCAAGTGTTCCCAAGGAAACAGGTGGGAGTTCCACGGTCTCTACAGCCTAGCTTCCAGCATCACTTTGTGATATTTTTGCAAAAGCTGGCACAACTCTGCACAGTTTCAAGGGAAAGAGAGGCTGATCCCACTTTTGATGAGAGTAGTATGAAAGAATTTGAAGTCTTTTTATAACCTTCCATGTTCCATGAGAACCCTTCAATAAAAATATGAGACCTTGTTTTGTATATATGCAGAACTACTGTTGTCCTACCCCAATAGAAATATTTTATACTTGCTCTAAAATTAGGAGCTTCCAAGTCTACAAACTTCAGAGAGAGATTTCACAGTCCTATGAGTCCAAGTTCATTTCTTAAGATGCTGAAATTTA
>NW_004524726.1:5417344-5426486 GCF_000260255.1 Octodon degus
GTCAGTGTCAGCCATGTGGATGAGTCATGGCCATTGCTTGGCCAATGTGCTCTCTGTGAAAGCCTGAGAGAATGTTTTCTCTCCATGTGACTGTCCTTAGGCACACTCTACATCATCGATCACTTTCCTCTTTGACCCTATGATCTCTTTGATCAGAAAATTTGGGACACTACTGAGTTACATGATGTTACAGTACAAGTTCTCATATGTCTTGAGTCTTAATTGACCTTGGAAGACTAGAGCAAAAATTTGGGCTTTCTTTTCAGCCCTGCTTTTTCTCTAATTTTGGTCTGCAAACTTAGGTTGTTAACCCTCCAGAAGACGAGCTTATTGCTATTACCATACAACCCAGGCTGTTAAGCTTAAGCTCAGTATCTCTCTGAATATAAAACATCTTAGGCATAACATGGAACAGGTATTTTCATCAAGTATTGATATGTTGAACTTTAAGTACCTATAGAATATGATGAAAAAACATTTAAAAATTGGAATATATTTTAAACATAGGCATAAATAATTATATAATTCTTATGTTTACGTATAAGTCCAGAAATCTAACCATACACAACCTTGAAGCAGGACATCCCACAACATTCCTGATTGTTTTTCTTTCATATGCTTTGTGAAATCTTAACTTATGTTCATCCCCATATTCAAACCTATGCTGGGAATTCCTGTTGCTCACAAGAGGATTGCTTGTCTATTTCAAGTGCATACTTACCAGTTACACTTTAATTGCATTTCTTTCCTATTAACTACAAAGTTTTTCAATTTAGTTTATTTAAGCATCAGAGAAACGATATGTTTTCTAGGGAATTCTCTAATTGTTGAAGATGCAAAGGTAAGAGCAGCCATCTTTCCTTTGACAAATGTAAAGCCTAGTAAAGGAAAATAGATACATAAATCATCCAGTGCATTTGGAAGGTGTTAAGGTAAAGGCTTGCATTTTTCCTCATGGTACTCCATGAACATGGGTCAGGAGTAAATTAGTTTCTCCATAGCAATGTGAAGCTTCTAAGTTCTCCATAAATAACAAGGATCCTACGTTTGTGTGGTGAAGTTGAAACATATTGATATTCTTGAAAATCAAGTCAATGACATAGCTATGGGCCAAACTATGGTAGGCTATGTAATTTCATGTGGTGTGAAATTCTCATATGTTGACCACAGTATCCTTACAGAGGACCCCAAGATTATAAGAGAAATAGTATTATGTACATTTATCCTTTCAGGGCAATCAGAAAAGTAAGTAAACATAGTAATCTCTAGAAATTGTGATGCAAATTTTTAGGTAGAAACTTTAAACTTGTTTTTTTTTTTTTTTTTTTTTTTGTAGAACCAGGGATTGAACTCAGACTCTTGGACTTGCTAGGGAAGTGCTCATTCCACCGAGCCATCTCCCCGGCCCCTAAACTTGTGTTTTCTAAAAGATGACTCTAATTCTAAGCCAAACTGAAGACCTAGTACTTGGCTATTCTTTGATTTACTTTAAGTTAAAAAATGAAGTATTCAAATAATTTTGTAGACAGATTGTTTCATTATAGCACTGGAGTGAGAATTTGAAGGGGAAAAGCAAGACAACAGAGTTTTAATTTTCAGAATGCAGACCCTGAAAACTCTAAAGAGCTTTCTCTTCTAACCTTCATGAAATAGGTGCGTGGAAGCTGGAAGTCAGCTCACCGTGACCTTCTGCCCAGCCTCAGGGAACTGCTACTAAGAACCACTATTACTCCACATGGAGCCTTCTCAGAGAGTTGGCAACATCCATAAGCATGAATAAACATCAGAGAAATATCACTTTATAAACAGGCCTAAGCATTTGGGAACACAGCAGTAGGTCTGCTTGTCCACACTTATTCTGATAATTATAAGAATTATTTTTTTATGCTCTTTTTGGTCATCTCTTCTTAGGGTGGTAATCATCCCACATTCCTCTGTACATCTGACCGACCAGATCACCATTATTTCCTACTCAGGAACACTGGCTCCATGACTCTAGACTACTAGGCCATGAACTCATATTTTTCTTACCTTACTGCACAATTTTTGCCTTAAAATCAGACAGGCTGATCTCTTGCAATTCTTTCACACAATTTTTATCCTTTTAAATCTTCATGAATCTCTAAAAGGAAGGGCATGGAAATTTTATTCCTCACTCATTACTGTCCCTTCCATCATTGCCGGTTGGCTTCTCCTCCTCATTGTTCACCTGCATTCTGAGGTATACCATTTCAAAAGTTCTTTTAGCAATTTTCTCAAATCCTTTCCCCCTGCTTTCATTTTACACACCTCACTAGCGAGTTCTAGATCCAGGTGAGCTTTTGATCTGGTCTTCATTACTCCATGTCAACAAATATGAATGGAAAGCATGACAAAGTACAATGATTTTTTTTTAAATTAAGCTAATGTTTGGAAGATTCCCTATTTTATTTTCTCCATCAATGTTTTTACCTATGCCTACACATGTCTTCACAGCTTCATGCTCATATGAATAACATCTGTGACATATATTTTCTTTCTTTAACTGGCACTTGGTCCCCTCAGCCTCATCAGTCACCAACACAGCCATCATCATTTCATTCATTTTATTCTTTTTTTGTGTGGGGGGAAGGGTATACAGGGTGTTCTGGGTCTCACTACTAGATCAGTCTTGTAGTGATCTGTCTGTTTCCAGCCTCCCAAGTGCTAGGATTACAGGCACGTGCCACCACACCCAGTATCAAGTGCCATCTCAGCACACTCCAGGGGTGGGGCTGGCATGGCAAGCTGAGGATCAAACCCCAGGCCCTGCACCTGCTTGCAGGCACTTTAATCCACTGAGCTATTTGGCCAGCCCACCATCATCATTTCTTACCTGGGTTGTTACAACAGTCAGTGGAGGAGCTGTGATTTAATAGTCTATCATCAATCCATTACATATCTGTAATAAAAATGTAGTTCAGGTTTTGTTACTGTATTGTTTAAAATATTTCAATGATTTGACATGATACTGAAGTTCATGATGCTTTAGTCACTTTTTCGAATTTTCCAAGCTGTGCCCAGCTTTGCGTGCTTCTGTGCCTGGAGAGAGCTTTGTCAACACTGTGCCTCTACCAAACACACAAATGCACTTTGAGATTCTTCTTTTTATAAACAATTTTTTTTTTCATGTGGAATTTCCTTAACAACCATTTACCTAGGAGAGATCCTTAACTTTATTATTTTTTTTATTTCTTAAAGAGAGCACAACGTAGTATTAAAATAGAAAAAACTACAAGTGATAAAGTATTTCACTGAATAAAATAATATGAATTTGACAGTATTTGTTGAATTGCATAGTATACTCTTCAAATTAGTTGATCAGATCTTTTTAAAATTTCCTATTCACTACCCAAATAGCCACACACACACACACACTCTCTCTCTCTCTCTCTCTCTCTCTCTCTCTCTCTCTCTCTCAATTCAAGCATAATGAAGCTGTAATTAGTAATTTGTACTCCTTGCTGAACTTCTTTTTCACAATTCTGAAAGCAAGGGGCCTGTTAGGTGCTCACTTTCCAATAGAGTAGAGGGAATGAACTTATTTCTAATTTGGCTTTATTTATCACATTATAGAGACTTAATATTTGGCTTAATTTGTAAAGTTTTCGGTTTTTGTGCTTCCTTGAATTTATCTCTCTATTATGATGGAAAGAAGTTAATGATGAGAACATTGATTCTTGTTAATCAATAATGTATAGAATGCTCAGTAAAGCATACACATTGTACATATGTATATATGGGTGTATATACACCACAAAAAACTAATTTAGCAAATATTTAAAGCACTAGACATGTGATATATAATATAATTACCTATTTCATTTTAGAAGGCTTAGACTTTCCCAGACAATTAGATGTTCAACTCTCAGTAAAACATAGTTTCTTTCATCACCTTTACATTTCTTAGGGTTTCAGATTCAAAGGAAGCCTAATTGTAAAATTTTACATGTACACACTAGGTTCTTCCACGAGTCGGATATACACCTCCAGCTATATGCCAAATGTTCCTTAAGTAGATTAAGCAAAAACAGTATTTCAATATCATGATAGTAATTATTATAGAAAAGAAAAACTTGCCAAATTAATTCAGTGAATGCTGGTTTTAAATGGGTAAATACGTTGCTTTATCCCAGAAATTCTCAAATGTATGAGGATGTCTTACAAGGCTCCGATTGAGTGTAGTTTGGTAGCCTTGAAATTGCAGCACTTTAGAATATCGTATGGTATGCTACCTAAGACAGACTGGTTGGCAAGCTGCGCTAAACTTTCTGTTTAGTATTCATATGAATAAATAGACTAACACTGCAAATATTTCATAGTTTCTTATTTTCAGTTGAAAAGCACTCGGGTTAGATGACAAGATACAAGAAATACACAGAAGGACTCACACACCACTCACCTGGCTGTCCGTTTAGCCCCCAGACACTCTCCAGGGTCACATGGCCTTGTCCGGGATAATTCTTACTACAGTTTGCAGACCTGCAGGAGCTCTCTGACCTCCTTATGTCAGCACTGCCAGTCACTCATCACCTGTGACTTGCTCAGCTGATGGCCTCTAGTTTACTGGTTCCGGTTTTACCTTCTTCTATGCTGATACTCCCAAAATATTTAATACTGATGTATTTTCTACTTCATTTTTCTCTATATATAATTTCTATCTATGAAATTAACTATACACAGTCCACTCTAGATGAAGAAAATGTCAACACAAACAAAAGAAAACTCAATACCATTTTGTTTCTTTTTATAAACATAGAACCACGTTCTGTGAAGAAAAAAATACCTTTGTATTCTATTGTACGTTAGTTCCAGGATATAAGGAATGTAATTATCTCACAGATAACGTGTTCTAAACAAAGCAAATCACATAGATACATCACTATAAATATTTGTATTGAGTGAAAACTAATGCAAGCATATATTTGCTTTATTTCATTAATTTTACAATTGTGATTGTTTTTAAGGACCGGCAAGATAGCTCAGGGGAGTAAGCTTCTGCTTTGGCAAATGCAGGGACAGGGGTTTGATCCTCGGTCCTGCTTGCCCCACAAGCCCCCCCCCCGGGGGGGGGTGCGCTGGCTCCTGGGTGCACTGAGCCAGAGCTGTGCTGAGCTGGGGACCAAGTTTGGGTGTGGTGGCTCACGCTTGTAATCCCAGCTCAGGGGAGGCTGAAAACAGGAAGATCACTATGAGTCCGAACTGCGTAGTGAGACCCTGTACCAAATACATAAAATGAAGAAAAAAAAAAAAAAAGATTTTCTATTTGCATAACTTACGCTGCATTTTAAATACTATGAACAGGGCCGGCCCAATAGCTCAGCAGATTAAAGTGCCTGCAAGCAGGCTCAGGGTCCAGGGGTTTCATCTCTGGGCCTGACGGGCCGGCCCCGTCCCTGAGGCTCAATAAAGGGCGATTGAGACTGGGCGTGGTAGCACGCTCCTGTAATCTCAACTCTTGGGAGGCTATACATAGGCCGATCACTAGGAGTCTGATCTAGTAGTGAGACCCTGAAAACCCTGTAGACCCTTCCCTAAAATACAAAAATAAATAAATAAATAAACAATGTGAACTCTAGTTGTCATTTTAAAAATAAATAATGCAAATGAAGCATTTATGTTAGATAATTTTTGTGTAAATTCTTTAATTCAGAAAAATATAAACTTATCAAACACAGACAGGAAATCATATATTTGCTTTGATTTCAACCATTACTAGCTTTATTTTTTTTTATTTTTTTTAAATACTTTTATTTATGTGTGTGTGTGTGTGTGTGTGTGTGTGTGTGTGTGTGGCCAGCTCAGCCCACCAGGGGGCGCGGCTGGCTGGCATGTGGTGCTGGGGGATTGAACCGCGGTCCCTGTGCTTTGCTAAACTTGTTCTTAGTAGGTGCTTTAGACCACTGAGCCATCTCACCAGCCCCAACCATTACTAGCTTTATGTGCTTTTGAAATCTGTCTAAAGTTGAGTACCGCTTGTAAGCCAAGAAACATGCAGATATGTACTTAGTGCACCATTTCAACAGGTTGTGATTCTAGTGTGAGAACACAAGTCATTGATTGGGTTGGAGATCTAGCTCAGCGGCACAAATGCCTGCATGCCAAACACAAGGTACTGAGTTCAATTCCTAGTACCAAAAACATCAACAACAAAACCACTGGCAACTACTTAAATAAAATTATCACTGCTTCGATCTAATATATTATTGCAATCAAATACTTGATTGATGGAGAAAAGGCATAAAGATCAATAAAAAGTAAATACATACTATCACTAAATTTGGAACCTAATTAAGACCTTTCTCGTAGTATATTCTGTTCTCTTATACAAATAGGCCTGTTGATATGAATATTACATTTATTATTCCTCAGATTTCTTTACGGTTTTACCACATACAAACTTATCTCTTATCAACCTATTGGGTTTCTCCATTTTTTTCTGAATATAAATCAAGCAGTTCTATAGTTTCTCCTATGGTTTGCTTTTTAAAATTATTTTGGCTTATGAGATTAAATTACATTAAAGTGGATGGTTGTAGTTATGGTATAGTATGCTATAATTTTTATTATCCACTTTACTGTTGATGGTTTTAGATTAGTTTATTTTGATATTGACATTTTAATCATGATTATTGCACAAATTCCTATACTCTTCCCCACCATACATGCAAGTAGTTACTTGCTCTTAGGAGATGGTGTCATCCACACCATGCACATTCAATTGTTTCCAAAATAGGTTGCACATATACACACTCTGACTAGTATTATATAAGGATACTTAGATGAGATTTCCTGTTCTGCATCATCATTAAAATTAAATATGTTCTTTTTGAAAATAAATTCCCCATACTAGCATGTAACTATAGCTCATTGTAGTTTTAATTTGAATTTTCTATTTACAAATGTATTTGATTGTTTTTCACACATTTAAAATCCACTACCCACCTCACAGTAAATGAAACATGTCCTCTAAAATCAGAAAAGCAAAAGCATATTTACATTTCTTGCCACTCACAGACAGTATAGTACTTAAAATTCTGGCCAGCAATCAGGCAAGAGAGAGAAATAAAAGGGAAACTTACATTAAAGCACTAGCAAGCAGGCGCAGGGGCTGGGGATTCCATCCCCTACCTGCTGTGCCAGCTTTGCTCCCTAGGTGCACTGAGATGGCAATTGAGACTGGTTGTGTTGGCGCATACCTGTAATCCCAGCTCTTGGAATGCTATAAACAGGTGAATCACTGTGAGTCTGAGCTAGTAATGAGACCCTGAACACTCTGCAGACCTTTCCCTAAAATACAAGAAAAAAGGAAACTTACAGAAGCAATCAGAGTCAGGATATCCATGTTTGCACATAACATTATCCTTCACATAGTAAATTCCTAAACCTACACCAAAATAATTCTGGAACTAATGAACAATTCAGCAAAATAGCACTAAACAAAATTAAACACAAAAGTTGTTAATGTTCCTGTACACAAAAATGAAGACAATAAGAAAAAAAGTATATTATATAACAAGAGAAAATCTGTAACATTTACAATAGTTGCAAAAAGTCAAATATCTAAGAATTAACCTAGCCAAGGACATGAAAAACCTTTATAAAAACAAAACAAAACCATAGTAGTCTGCTAAATGACACTGATGAGAATTTCAGCAAATAAAATAAAAAACACCCCTTATTCCTGGATAAGCAAAACCAGTATTGCCAAAATAACATATATATTCAACGCAATCTTAGTGAAAATATCTATATCATTCCCAAAGATCTAAAATAAAATCATGTACTCTATATGGAATAAGAGGAGATCCAGAAATTATAAGCAATTTTTTTAAATCCTACAGAATATTTTCCTTGATCTATAAGTTCTTTTGAAATTATTTACTATTTTCAATTAGTAATCTAACAAGTTTATTTTGTAACCATTTTTGTTATGTAATTCAGTTTTAATTACTTTGAGAGTAGAGTACATAATCTGTGCTTTATAGATAAATTTACACTTGTTGAGATTCTTTATGATATGTGCATATATAATTTTTAAAAATATTTGAAAATGTTTCCTTTGGAATTTCATAGTATCTTACATGTATTCACCTTATAAAGAAGATTATTAAATGTGTTACTCAAATTTCTCTTATTCTTATGGACTTATTTTTTAATCTGATCTATATTTTATACACTTTGTTAAAATTTCTCATTTTAATTCTAGATTTGTCAAACTTTGTATGTGATTTTGTCAGTTTTCCTTCATATATGTTAAAATACATTGTCCTGATAGACTGACATGAATAAATATGTCTTCCTAAAGATTACAATATTTCCTGACTAGATAGTGACACCTTCTAGGTCCTGCCCATAGAACATTGTAGTTTGGAAAGATGACCACAACTAACACTCATAAGTGTATATGAAGCAAACATGGGAGCATCCAACTACATAAGACAAATCTTAATGGATATGAAAAGTCTAATATCCAGTACCACAATCTTAACAGGACACGTTAACATACTCTTATCCCAAAAAGATAGGTCAAGCAGAAAAAAATTAGCAAAGAAGTAGCAGAACTGAACCAGAGCTTGGAACAAATGGATTTAGTGGACATATACAGAGTGTTCCACACAACAACAGCTGAATATACATTTTTCTCAGTTGCACATGAGTCGTTTTCTAAAATAGACCACAATAATGGTCCATAGGTTATGCTTAAGTATATGCAAGAAAACAGAAATTATCCCATGCACATTTTCTAACCACATTGCAATGAAACTGGAAATAAGACAAGAAAACAGAAAAAAACCCATGAATACATGGAAATTAAACAACACCTTACTAAGCAGCCAATGGATCACAGATGAAATTAAACAAGAAATTCAACAATATCTACAATTCAATGAAAATTCAAGAACGACTTATCGCGAATTTATGGGATACGATGAAAGGAGTTCTCAGAGGGAAATTCATAGCTATGAACTCACACATTAGGAAAACAGAACAAGAACAAATAAACACCCTAATGATGCACCTTCAACATCTAGAAAAGGAAAAGCAAACCAAACCCAGAACCCAAAGACGGGAAGAAATCATAAAGATTAGAGCAGAAATTAATTCAATTGAGACAAAAAAA
>NW_004524726.1:5426806-5441590 GCF_000260255.1 Octodon degus
AAAGTCCAGGCCCTGATGGATTCACAGCTGAACTCTACAAGAAATTTACAGAAGATGTAGTCCCTATACTCCTCCAACTCTTCAATGAAATTGAAAAGGAAGCAGTGCTCCCAAAATCATTCCTGGAGGCAATTATTATACTGATACCCAAACCAGGGAAAGACGCAACTAAAAAAGAGAACTACAGGCTTATCTTCCTTATGAAAATAGATGCAACAATCCTCAATAAAATCCTAGTAAATACAATACAGAAAACCATCAAGAAAATTATACACCATGACCAGGTAGTATTCATCCCAGGGATGAAAGGATGGTTCAATATATGCAAATCTATAAATGTCATACACTATATCACTAGAGCCAAATCCGAAAACCACATGATCATCTCAATTGATTCAGAAAATGCTTTTTACAAAGTCCAACACTCATTCATGTTCAAAGGCCTACAGAAAATTGGAATACAGGGTTGCTACTTCAATATGATAAAAGCTATTTGTGACAACCCAACAGCTAATATAATTCTAAATGATGAAAAACTGAAATCTTTTACTCTCAGATCTGATACAAGACAAGAATGTCCTCTGTTATCCATCCTATTTAATATAGTTCTGGAAACATTAGCTAGAGCCATTAGACAAGAGAGAGAAATAAAAGGAATAAGAATAGGCAAAGAAGAAGTTAAATTATCATTATTTGCAGATAACATGATATTTTAATTGAAAGACCCAAAAAACTCCACCAAGAAGCTACTAGAATTGATACACAAATTCAATAGCATAGCAGGATACATCAATAACCAAAAGTCAATAGCATTCTTCTACACAGATAACAAGCACACTGAGAGGGAAATTAGAGAAACAATACCTTTTACAATAGCACTGAGGAAAAACAAAAAGCTTGGAATTCATCTAACTATAGAAGTTAAAGATCTTTTCAAGGAAAATTACAGTACTCTTAAAAAAGAGATCGTAGAGGATTTCAGAAAATGGAAAGTTATTCCCTGCTTGGATAGGAAGAACCAACATTGTGAAGGTGGCCATACTCCCCAAATTGCTGTACCGATTCAATGCAACCCCTACCAAACTACCACCAACATACCTCTCAGACCTAGAGAAATACTATCTCACCCCAGAAAAAATGGCTATCATAAAGAAATCAGCCAACAACAAATGCTGGAGAGGCTGTGGGGAAAAGGGAACCCTTCTCCACCGCTAGTGGGAATGTAGACTGGTGCAACCATTATGGAAATCAGTGTGGAGACTCCCTAAAAACTAGGACTCTAAATCCCATTCAAACCAGCTATCCTTTTTTGGAAATTTTCCCAGAGGAACTGAAAATGTCATGTCATAGTGATATATGTGTACCTATGTTTATAGCAGCACAATTTGTGATAGCCAAATCTTGGAAACAATCAAGATGTCTGTCACCTGAGGAATGGATGAAAAAGATGTGGTATTTTTATACAATAGTGTATTAGTTTTATACAATGGTGTATTATAAAGAATGATAAACTCTAAGCCTTCATATTTAAATGGCTGCCACTTGAAGATATACTCATAAGTGAAATAAAACAGACCCACATGTGTAAATATCATATAGTCTCCCTATTATAATAACTCAAAAGAAGAAATCCAAATAGAAAGGTCTACCACAATTGAAAGGAAAGTGAGAACTTGAGGATTGGACAATGAGGCAAGGGCAAGGAGAAAAGCTGGGAAACGTGACAGGGACAAAGGCATACATTTATACGCTTAAGATGGGTAAGGCAATGATTCTGTGAAACAGCAGGTTTTTGAAACTAGCAGTTAATTGGAAGGATTCTCACCCTGACTAACTATATATGCTGATAACTGTGAACTAAGCAGCTGCACTGAAGATAGCAATGTTTAATGGTAGGGTCATTCTTAAAATGCTTGCCATTCTGGCCTTCTAAATACATACTGCTTGTCATGAGATACCAATAACTGCCAGATTGTCTCTCACATAAATGTTTGTTTTTTTAAAAAGGGAAATAAATGAAAACAAGAGATAGGAAAAAAGTCACAGTACAGTCATGTTTCAATTCTGTATATGGTTAGATTTCTTAAATTCTGTGTATAATTATGTAATTGTTTATTCATATTTTTTCAATTTTTAAATTTTTTTAAATTTTTGTCTTCATATTTTGCAGGGACTTCATATTTAGCACATCAATACTTCATGGAAAATACCTGTTCTATATTATGCCTATGATGTTTGATATTCAGACATACAGTTAGGTTATACCCAACTGCATATGTTGTAAGGTAAAAATAAGCTTCTCTTCTGGAGGGTTAACAACCTAATTTACAGACCAAAAGTTAGAGAAAAAGAAGGGCTACAAGGTCTGCTAACATTTTTGGCCCTAGTCTTTCAAGGTCAGTGAGGACTCAGGACATCGGAGAACCTAAACTGTAATATTATATAACTCAGTTGTGTCCTAAATTTTCTGATCGAGGAGATTATGGGGCCACAGAGGAATGTGATTGGTGATGTATAGTGTGCCTAAGGCGAGTCACTTGGAGAGAAAACATTCTCTCAGGCTTTCGCAGAGAGCAAATTGGTCAGGCAATGGCTGTGACTCATCCACATGGCTGACACTCACAAAGGATCTACAAACTGAGGTGTAGAGTTGCAAGTTAAATCCTGAGGGGATTTGACTGAGCTTATCAGATACAAAAGTTACATTTCTTGTTATATATGTCTTGCTTTATCTTGGTCTTAACAATCCAGCCGAACAGTATGAAAACATAATATAAAAAGTAAAGTTACATTAATATGCTGAGCTGTAAAAAGCTCATGTCAACAATTTTGGACATTGCCAGTCGTAGGGAAAACCCACTACTATTATGGACTACTGGACCATATTGCGAGATTCTGCTGAATTCAAGCACCTACAATATTTAAATGACAGTGGAATGCCCTTCTCTGACAAAACTACCCAAAAAAGTGGGATAGAAATGAATGACCCTTTTGTATCTGTATACTCAAAATAGTTAGGATAGATATACAGCTCCACTCTCTTAATTCAATGAATAGAAAGTTTTGTTATAATAGTGTTTGAGACAGGATATCATGTCTGCATCTTGTACAATGAATAACCACTAAGACAACAATATGCAATGTATTAATTACTGTAAATGTGCCTGTAATCAGTTGTGAAACTGTGTCAGCGATATTTGTTTCTCAATAAAATTATTTAAAGAAAGATGATCGCAACTGCATCTCTCATCTAGGTTCCTTTTACGAAGTGATTTTAACACTTGTCCCATGAGATATCAATGTTTATTTTGTCTTTTTGTATCTGAGAAACATGTAGCTCAGGCAGAAGTAATATTATTTGCCTTCCAAGACTAGATTAAAAAACACAATACTTGCACTAATGCACCCAGCTTTAAGGAACCCCTATCTGAAGAAAAGGAAGAGATGACACAGAGAGGCCATGAGGTGTATGCCAACAGAGAACTCAAGGTTTAAAGTGAAAATGTAGTCAATAACAAAATGTGTGTGTGTCAAGATGCTTCTGAAGGCTGGGGAGACAGCTCAGTTGAATAAGCGGTTGCCTGGCAAGTGCAAGGGCCTGAGTTCAACCCCTGGTTCTGCCAAGAAAAAAAAAATATACTTCTGATGATTTTCACTCCAATTGGATCATCCCTAGACTTTGAATCTTTCTAGTTAGGACCATCAACATTGGGAATCAGAGATAGAATATCTCTGTATGCTGTTTCAATTAGTGATCCACAGTATCTAAGAAAATACTGTCAACCACTGTATTTGCAGTGATTTATTAGGCTAGAATTGCTAGCTGGCATAAGTTAATCATAGTCATATCAGGATTCTTTTGACTATTATTTCTACATTATTCCAATTAGCAACTGAAATAACCTAGTGAACTGCAAAGTTGCTTTGATTAATTTTTTCTTCTTACATAATGGAAGCCTTGAGGCAGGCACTCTAGGGCTGAAATGCCAGCCTGAAGATACTAGGGAACAGTACACTTTATCTCTTGAATTTGTTTTATTTTTGCTATGATGCTTTAATTTTCACCTTCAACTCATATTCACATTCCAGGTATTAGTGAAGGAGAAGAGCAAAAAGTACAAAAGGGTTTTCCTTCCAATTGAGTGAACTTCTGCTGAAGAGATTTCCTTGAAGCCACACTTTATGCTTCAGTGGCTATGCCTACTGCAAATGCCTGGAAAATGCTGTGTTAAGTCTGACAAATTTCCAAACTGAGAGCTAGAGAGTAGATCCAATAGTGACTAGTGTTCTCTTGGAGAACGTGTTAGAAGGGTTTTCATGACTGACGGCACAGCAGCTGAACTCTAATTGCTCTACAAAATAAGGATTTAGCATAAAGATATAGTTCAAAGTATAGCAAGGCCTTACTGAGCCCAAAGGAGAAAACTGAAGAGCTCTTTCATAGGGTGCAGTCCCACAGGTAGATTCTCCTCATTATCTCCCATTTTCTCCTTATCCTGTTTCTCTTCTCTGTGGATGCTGACTTTGTTTCTAGAGTTTATTTCATTGCTATCTTTTTAATATTTACATTCTTTTGAATACTCTTCTCATTTATATCTAATAGTGGCTACTCCAGGTTCTTTCCCATCATAGCAACATAGAGTACATTGCTTTTGCTAATATAAAACCTAGCACACATCATCTGTTACTTCAGTCAAGCTTTCCATGGAGAGTTGTTTCAACTAGCTCACAATTCTAGCTTGTTGGCCAGAAAATGGATCAGTCTTCTGTGATCAAGTTTTCACACGTCATCAGGTAAGGACAGAAATTGAAGAGATAGTTTGGTATACACCACACCTCACCATAATGTGTCAACTTGAGAAGTTCAGAAGCTTAGCCAAGCTGGCTCAGCAATTCTACACCACAGCATGTAGAGGACTCACAATAGGGCAGCTCATCTGGCTGAGTCAGCTAAAAGGGAAATGAAGGAGCACAAGCTTGTTCTATTCTTTGGAGGAGCTTTAGTCTTTGCCTTTAGCTTGTTCATTGTCTCCTGGTTTCCAGGGTAGACTCTTCAGCCTTCTGTCACAGACCCATCAGTCTCCTGGTACACTGGGACACCAGAGTGAGCTCCAGACTTTAGGCAGAATCCTTTGGTCTCCAGTGCGCACATGCCCTCTTCATGTTTCCTCATCCAGATCTGTAGGTGGTCTTTGTTAACCAGTCTCGTAATTTCTCATACATTTCCACATATTGTGTTATAACTGCTTGTCTAGTAAAATAGTGACTGATACACTCACAGAGGTAATTAAGAGGCCTCTGAGGATGCATTTGAGGAATATTGACTGTGAATGTCTGTGAAACACATTATTGAGAGCTCTTTGAGGCTGAAAGTTTGATGTGAGTATGAAAATTCATACATATGCATAAACTACTCATTGGCAAAGTGATTACAATGTTTACTCTAACTTGAATTTATAAATGGATGGCATAGTTATGTCTTTTAAATCCAAAGTGCTTTTAAATTTTATGTTTGATATACTTTTCATCTTAGAGCAACTTTAACCCTGTCCCCTTTCCTTCTGCTATTGGATAGACCTAGGACATTCTCACTGAGCTGTAGATCCAGACACTTTTTAATGTGTTTATTTTGAGACAAGATATTCCTAAGTCACTCAATTGAGTAGACTTGGCTCATACTTGTGATCTTCCTTCTTTGGCCTCTCAGTGTGCTAGGATTACAGGTGTGAATCACCTTGCCTGGAAGCTTTCAAGTAACATAATCGCAGCAAAGACAGTGTAGAATTCATGAAGCATCACAAGCAGGTTCTTGCACTTGTGTGCTACATTTGTTCAAATTAGTTACCCAAAATTGATACATTAATATTAACAAAATCAATAATTTATTCAAAGTTTCTTTGTTTTTCCCTTCCATCCTTTTAAGTTTTAAGATCCAATCCATATTCCATTTATTAATCATGACATCTTAGGATCCATTTGGCTGTCACTTTCTTCCTTTTCCTTGTATATCTTTTGGTTTTTTAAATTCCAAGCAGTTTTGTAATTTGTTTTGAAATTCATATTGATAGAGCTCCACAAAGCACTTCATAATTCTATGGTACTATTGAAAGCTTAATTAATTCTGTAGCTTAATGGAAGCATGAAATCATGAGCAAAATTAAAATCAAGGGTATAACATTCCCATGAAGAAGCCATTATTTAAAATAATAATGACATTTAAAACCTTACATACTATTGTTTTGTTCAATTGTTCTAGTTTGCACATTTATTCACAAAATTTTACCGATGAAATAAATAATTACATTTAGCACATACTTAATTAAACATTAAAAATCTACTCATCACATTTATTTAAAGTTCTTTCATAATTTTAAATTTAATTATCTGAAAACTATCAATCATCTTATTAGTCAATACTTGAATTACATGCATGTCAGTGTAATTATTAATGCCAGCCCATTTACTGGCTAATTTACTCTGGCTATGCACAATTATGTGTTACATTTAAAAAAGAACACTATTTTCATCATGACACAATCATTTTTCTGAAGACCAACAAAAGATCTATTTCTGATAGTTCTGTTACTTAGTGTTTTCTTGACTAAATTCATCCACTGACAGGAACCAGATGGTAATTGAAAATAAACCAACAGTAGTCTATTTAATTGGTATCTTAAATTGTTTTTCTTTCTACTCCAGAAGAATCTATATTTTATTTCTTTTATTACAGCAGAGCAAGAAAATAAAATCTCTTACACTTTATGATGTATTTATACTCAGTTTTCATTTAAATATCATACATTCCATAATATAGGTAAATATAAACCCAGTAGCTTCAAGACTTACCTCCAAACTTAAGTGGAGGCAAATAAATGTTAATACACATGCCTTTAGTATAATTTAACAACTTTTGAAAAGCATAGCCCCTCTATTTCTTTCCCTGAACGTCTATCCATTTTCTTCCCTGTATACTATGTGATGATATATAATCCCAAATAGCCTCTGGGTGAGAATTGATGTTGATGTTGACACACAAAAACACTTATCCTTTGATGAACTCTTCTTGGGATACATATAAGCCACATATTTTCTCTGTATCATCTCTTCTTTCCTTTGAACATATTTATGTAATTTGCACTATATGCCTCCTTTATATATGGCAGTGTCAGTGCTGAGCAGTAGATTCACTTATTGACTTTAGGCACTTTATATTTTTATATGTTTAAAAGGACAGATAATTAGGATAAGAAATAAAGAGGCAAAGAAACATACAAGATAACTTCTAAAAGGAATGACTGGAAGAAAATAAACGATATCTATTTGAGAGAGAGTCACAGAGTTGCTAGCGAAGTGGCAAGAAAGCTGGACCTCCAGTATGAAAAGGAGCCAAATGCTTGAAGAGCCTGAGTAATAGTGCTAAAAAAGAAAGCCAGTTCAGTCTTCCAGGGTGGGAAGATGCTTTGTGAACTTGACACGTAGTTGCAAGAAATGTGTGACTACAACACATTTAATGAGAAGAATTTCTATGGAAGCAGTTCAGTGAGGCCTTAATAGGACCAGAGGGCCCTGCTTTCAAAAAATAAAAGCAATTATAACTCCCATAAGGGGCCAAGGAGATGGCCCAGTGGAATAAGCGCTTCCCTGGCAAGCGCAAGGGCCTGAGTTCAATCCCCAGTTCCGAAAAAAAAAAAAAAAAAAAAAAAAAACTCCCATAAAATATTTTTGTACAAAGCAGTCATATCAACTAATGTCATGCAAATTGTCTATGCTTCAAGCATACTCAAATTTTAAGTTTTGCCTAACACAGCACATTCATTAAGGTTTTATTTGTACTTCTCTTTCCCATACTTCCTCTCCCTGTGGACCTTTTCTTCCTGTAGAAAAGCCCTATAATAAAACATCCTTGACATAGCATGGAACAGGTATTTTCCATCAGGTATTGATATGTTAAACTTTAAATACCTACAGAACGAAGAAAAACAGAAAAAAATAAACATTTAAAAAACTGGAATAAACAATTACATATTTTTACACAGAAATTTAGAAATCTAAACATCTACATCATTGTAACAGGACAGTCCTACAGATAATGAGGTTAAGCTCAATTGCCCTTGTTATAGGGTAATAATATCATTAAACTTCTCTTCTGGAGTGTTAACAGCATAAGTTTGCAGATCAAAAATTCAAGAAAAAGAAAGGTTACAAGAACAGCCAGCATTTTGGCCCTAGCCATTCAAGGTCAGTGAGGACTCAGAACATAAAAAAAACCTGTACTGCAATATCCTGTAACTCAATGATGTCCCAAATTTTCTGATCAAGGAGATTATGGGGCCACAGAGGAAAGTTATCAGCAATGTAGAGTGTGCCTAAGGAGAGAAAACATCTCTCAGGCTTTCACAGGGAGCAAATTGGTCAAGCAATGGCGATGATTCATCCACATGGCTGACACTGACAAAGGCTCTATAAATTGTGGTACAGGGCTTCAGAGTAAATTTTGAGGGGATTTGACTGAACTTGTCAGATACAAAAGTTACATGTCTTGTTATATAGGTCTTGCCTTATGGTCTTAACCATCCAGCAGAAAAGTATAATAGTGGGGTATGAAAAGTAAAGCCATATTAGTATGTTGAGCTGTAAAATGATCAAGTCAACAACTTCTGACATTGTCAGTCCTATGGATAACCCACTAGTATTATGGACTATTGGACTATATTAGATTATTTTGCTGAATTCACACACTTACGATATTTAATTGGCAATGGAACACCCATCTCTGACATATCTAAACAAAAAAGGGAATAAATGAAGGACTATTTTGTATTTCTTTATACAAAATAGTTAGTATTGATATACAGCTAGTTTCTCTTAGTTCAGTGAGAAGAAAGATTTTTACTAGTAGTGTTTAGACTGGATATATGTCTGCATCTTGTACTATGAATAACCACTACACAGACAACAATATGAAATGTATTAACTATTGAAACTGTCCTATTAATTGGTTTTGAAATTGTCTCATTGCTATTTGTTTCTCAATAAAATTAGTAAAAATAAGCCCTATTAGCTGCCAAAACAAGCTAATGCACTCCCTTTCCAGACAAGTCCTCTCAAACCCACAGGCTGGAAGCTGTGATCTGCGAACATTCTCTTCTTGGAATGTGGTGTCTTCTCCCTGTCTTATTAGGAGTTTATCCGTGAGAAGCCCTGTCCTCATGCATTTTGTGTGTTTTTTCCTCCTCACTATGTCTACCTTGCACAACTGAATTACTTACAAAATAGTAGTTCAATAAAGAAAGAATCAATAAATGAGATAATTCTAAAGAAAATATATGTTAAGCAACATTTACCATTTATTTTCTTTGAGATTAAGGCAAACTGCTAAAGAAGTTACAGCATAGTGCTGAAGGAATTGATGGCTTCAACTGACACAAATAGAGTAACAATAAATGCATATTAGTTATGTTTGTTGGCTTAGTGAGGGGAGGTAATGGTGACTTCGCTGCTTTTTACAATAGCCGCGAGGTAAGGACTTCGGTGACTTACATCCAAATATTTAAATCAATTATTGCTCATATTCCTTTTTGGAAAGCAAAATAGAAAAATACATTGATTGTTTTTAACCCTCTTTACATTTTATAAATTGAAAGTACAATTGAAAAAGCAGATTTTTAGCGATCACCTGGAAGGATTCTCATTAGTTTGCAGGCTGGCATGTCTCTTATTGCTGCAAGGCTTATGTTGGTTGTTTGATGAGTAAGTGTCATTTGGTGACAGCATTGTTATCATATTTTAAGTTAATTTGAAGGGGTTAAAAATTTGTATAAAAGAATGAGCAGTGTCTGCATGTTAAATGATATAACAGATATTTTTAATACAACTGACACATGTGAGGTATATGTTTCTGTTTATTTTGACTATATCCTGAAAATGAAGAGGTCAATTGTTATCATGTTTATCAAAGAGATAAAACAATTAAATAGTAAAGACATTTTAAAAAATCACTTTGTGGGCTGGAGAGATGGCTCAGTGGTCTAAAGCGCCTACTTAGAACAAGCTTAGCAAAGCACAGGGACCGCGGTTCAATCCCCCAGCACCACATGCCGGCCAGCCCCGCCCCCTGGTGGACTGAGCTGGCCACACACACACACACACACACACACACACACACACACACACACATAAATAAATAAAAAAATTAAAAAAATAAAAAATAAAAAATCACTTTTTGCTTTCAAGCAAAGGTGAATTTTGTAAGTGAGATATGCAGGTAACTTTGACTTTTAATGTTAGTCACCAGTCAAACTAATTTCAACATTATAACCTAAAGTGTTAACATGGAAATATCTAGTGGAGTAAAGTAATATTTCTCACTAAGTGACATGAAACTTCTCAGATATATCCTATGGCCTCATGCTCTATACAAGTATGTGCTTGAAGTGTGGAAATACCTGAACGATAAATGGGGAGCACCTTATTGTCCTTACAAGGCCAATTTTCAAGCACTGGATCTTAGCATATCTGTATGAGCTATTCTCATGTGTCAGGAGCTCACACATATGAAAGTAATTAGAGACAATCTTCCTGAGATTTTAAAGAGCTTTAGAGTGATGCAATTGTGCTTTATATTGTCCTTAGTGACCTCACTAAGGACAATATAAAGCACAGGGACGGAAGCCAGTGGACCTTTTGTGTGTAACTGCACAAAGTAAAGCCTTGCACATTAGCTGCTATAATATGACATTAACTTGCCTTGGGTACTTCTCTTCATGAAGATGAAGTTCATCTGCAGCTGTTTTTCACCTACTGCCTTCATAGTGCTTTATTAAAGTTGCACTTGGCAAGTGTTACCAAGATTACTGTATTTCTTAACTTTATATTTTCCAGTTTTTAATGTTCTCAGACATATGAAATTAATTTGATGAAGGTATTATGGAATGCATGGACATGTGGGGGGGGGAACATAGGGCTGGAGATACAGCACTAGCTCAACAGGCCCGAGGCCAAGGATTCTAACACAGGTTTAGTCACTACTTTTACTATTTCTTCTATTTAACATTTTTGATAGTTTGCATGCACTCAGTATGTGTTCAGTAAATGTTTACTATTGTTTTGTTTTATTAGAATTCATATCATTAATGGTGAAGAAATAAACTCTTGTTTGAAGAAAGGTTAAGAAGAAATAATGTATTTCTGAAACACTAAAATTTATGTTATATTTTATATATTTATATATTTATTTATTTATTCTGGAACTGGGGATTGAAGTCAGGCCTTTGCACTTGCCAAGGAAGCACTTATTCTACTGAGCCATCTCCCCAGCCCCCAAATAGCATTTTAATTTCTTTTTTTTGCAGACTCAGCCCATTCTGAGGGTGGGGTTGGTGCAGCATGTAGTTCTGGGGATTGAACCTCAGGCCCTTATGCCTGCTTAAGCTTGCCTAAGGCGGTGCTTTAGATTGCTGAGCTATCTCACCAGCTGAAACACTAAAATCTAAATTGTTGATATTTTCTGATCTAGCCAACTTTACTTTTTTTCAGATAAATTATTAATTAAAAGAGGAAATATCCTTTAACTTATCTTCTGAATTTGCTAAAATGATAAAAATCAAGACAGTAATACTTAATGTATTGGTTTTGGACAAAATTATAAAATATTAAATATAAATACATATATATTATAGAATGACTTTCTGAATTAATAAATAAGATATAACGCAGTATTATTTCCTCTAAAACTAAGAAAATATTGTTGCTGGATATGAGTGTGACATATTAGAAATACTTTTAAATATGCAGTGGAAATTCAATTACTTTGTAAAAACATTGGCCATAATATCTACATATGAGTGTTATGTATTTATTGACTATGTTTAATGTGGAAAATTTCATGTGAAAGTTACTGTTTTTATTTTACTGATAAACATAGATAGCTATATTCCACGTGAATATGTGTGTGCATAGACAGAGAGAGATACATGGAGGAGTGCGAACCTGCTTAGAAAAATGTTTACTTGCTCATGTGCAAGTCCTTGATGCCTACCAATGGTAAAGAAAATCTACCTGTGGGTGAAGAAAAGCTTATTTGAAGATGTGAAAATAAAAATAAATTTCTTAGTATTGAATAGTTTCACCACAATTTACAAGTATTAAAACAATAATCTTAATTTTTCAAAAGGCTAAACCTAGAAATTCCTTTTGACCCAGCTATTCACCTAGACAACTTCCCAAGGGCTAAGCACATCATGTTATGGTGACATGTGCAACCTCATGTCTATAGCAGCACAATAGGTAACAGCCAACCCTTGAAAGTGGCCTGTATTTCCATCAATGAATGGATAACATGATATTTAAACACAGCAGAATATCAATCTGCCATAAAGAAAGATAAACTTTACTCAGTTGTAGGAGTTGTAGGCAAATGGGTGCACCTTGAGACAATACGTTAAGTAATATAAATTATATGTACAAATAAAAATAAGGAGCAAACTGAATACAAGATAGATAATAGAAGTTAGAGAGATAGATCTTCCTCAGATTGTAAAGGGACCAAGAGATGGAGAGAAGGGGAGGAAAGAAGAAAGGGAAAGGGGATGAAAGAAGGAATTAAGATGCATTATATGCAAGTATGAACTCTACACCAGGAATGGGAACATTATGCACTGCAAACATCTACTAATACTTGTATGTTAAAAATCATTTTGAGAGAATTACTTTACTATTTCTAAGTCAGTGGTTGAATGAATAAAATAGGGTGGGTGCCTTATTTTAGTGTCAGTAGTGAAATGTGCCTCTTAAAGGAGACATAGTTAATAAATTACTATTGAATAGAAATTAGTCAATGAATACAGTACATATGCATATATTTACATGTATTTATAAATACAGGATGCTGAACGGGACTTGAATATGTAAAAAGAAGAAATACGGGTCATTTTCAGTGAAGGTAATGTTTGCAAACAGAACTCCTATCTTCTGACTTGCACTAAAGACTAAAGAATGTTAAACGATTTACTTTAAAAGATTCAAAAGTACAAGTAGGACTAATATAAAAGAGTACCTTTTTCCCTATTTGGGTACATTAGTTTCAGTTCCATCTTTATTAGTGACAAGTGCAGTGTGTCTCAGTTATTGTCTTTTCTACCTTGGCTGTCCTTTCTGGAGTCATCTGTCATACTATATTCGATTCACTCTGCATTCTGTTCGTGCTTGGAGCTAGCTGTAGGGTATCTGCTTCGCAGCGACTAGAGGTACTCCCAGTGGGGACCAGTGACAGCAGAAAGAAGAAGCAAAACTACCCACAGAGGTACTGGCTTCCAACAATTTTGTAGAAGTGTGAAGATTTATAGTAGAAAATAAAGCACCTCATGCTGGGTCTGGCTCCCAGCCTCCCTCGAGAACTTTCCACTTCGGCAATCTTTTATCCTGTGAACATAGTGTTCTATCTGAGGGAGGTTAAGTTTCATATTAACAAATTGGCTTAATTATTTTTAACCAAGCTGTTAACTACCTGCAGTGACTTTAGAAAAGAGATCCCAACAAGTTTTAGTTGTTCTTTCAAGAGAAAATTACACACAGCTGTTACAAACAGTAGAATTTGCTCTAGGAAGGTGCATGGAGTTTTTTTTTCTTTATAGAGAAAGCCCAAGCATCCAGGTGAGTGCTTTGAGGCAACTTCAGCTTCTAGCAAAAGAACTAAAACATACCTGAGCTGGCCTACAGCAAAACAGTTTGTTTATCATGAAAGACTTCTTTCCATTATGTTCTTTAAATTTCTAATCTGGTAGTCATCAAATAGAAGCACTGAGGTATGTTAATTGAGGTGTGTTCTGCTAAACTCCTCAGAGCATATAGATATAAATATTTTATTACAAAGAATCCAGGGCAAAGAAAATCAATCTAGTGGGTTTTATTTTGCCCACTGGGTATGGCAGTATTCATTTAAAACTAATTGTGGTCAAGAATTAGTTTCTCTTCTTCAAGGCTGACATATCAGTGCAGGACTATATTCACTGCTCTCAACTGTAAAGGATTATAAAAACCTAAAATTTTAAAGTTCAGTATCCATGACTGTTGACTAGAGAAGACTTATTATCTTGGTAAGACAGTTTTGAAAGTATGTGTATTAGCATCTTACTGCTTCATATAAAATGAAGAAGCACCAGGCTTGGCAACTTTTGATCTTTATGGATTGATGGTAAATGTGACTTTTGTTACAATGAGCATGTTTGTGTATATATTCATACTTTCCTGTTGTTCCAAAAGGTGATATTGGTTCTATTAATTTACTATGATAATTTAGTAGTTGATGAGCTTTGTCTGTTAATCAAGATCCATTTGGACTGTTTCCAGTTAACTTGAGTGTAGGAGAGGATCTTGGAGTAGTTGAGCATCTGGGAGACGGCCTGTATCTCTACAGCTGGAATAGACTTCAGCCAGCTTTCCTGTGCACTATGGGTCCCTCGCCTTTTGTTAGATCACTTACTTTAGAAAACATGCAATTTTCTCTGATTCCTTTGAGACAAAAATACTTTTCTAGATTTTACCAATTTTGCAATCTAGAAATGTCTTTCACAGGGACCCGGGAGTCATCTCTTTGAAATATAACATCAAGGGAAATAGCTGTCATCCATTTTCCCTGAAAGGGTAGAAGCCTAACTTTTGCAAGGGCTAGTGACAAGTAACAATTAGCAAAACCAGATGGTTTAATCTTAGACCAATCTAACTCCTTACTTTCTCCAGTTTTTCTCTATTAGCTCACCCAGCATTTAAAAATCCTTTTCTTTCCAC
>NW_004524726.1:5441750-5448555 GCF_000260255.1 Octodon degus
TCTCCCTTAAATGCAACATGAAATGAATGCCTCAAGGTCAAAAGGAAAGCTAACTTAGTGAAACATAGAACACTGAGTTTCATGCTTAACATTGTTTCATTACCCCCCCCCCCAGTTTCAAATTATAAATCACTGGAGAAAGGGAGAGAATATCTTTACTTTTTGCTGGGAAATAATTTTAGCATCTCACACTGTAAATGTACACTACTGTCTGAATCATAGAGGAATATTTTGTTAGTTCCATATCTATTTTTTTCTACCCCTTTAAGGTTATTTGTCTACTGTGCATACTGCTGACCATGTCTTTTTTTGGACAACTCTCTGTTTTTGAATTTTTAGATTGAACATGGGTTTCTGTGGACAGCTTCTTTATCCCTATATTCTCCTTACAATTTGTTCCTTTAGGGAATAGTCTGTGCTTTGCCAAGTCACTTTCAGATTCCCCTAGGGCTTGTTTGAAATCCTATTTAGCCTTATATTTAGATATTTTTAGTGAATAACATTATTCAGTGCTGTGGCCTGCAGTGTCATATGTATGCAGACGATACTCAGATATTCTTTTCAGTCCCTGCAGACCTATGAAGTGGCTTGGTGTTTTGCATAATTGTCTCTGTGATATTCAAGCATGGATGTTTTCAAATTTCTTTGAATTTAATTCAGATAAAATTGGGTTGCTACTGATTGGTTCTCCAGGATAAATGTTTAAAATGTAATCTATGCTGGTAACCTTATGATTTTCTTTCCTCTAAAGTAATATTTTTGACCTTAGGATTACTGCGTCTATATACGTGTGTTATTACTTATACAATTTCTGTTCTACATTCACTCTGTGCAGACTTGTCACATAATGATTTTCCAATTTCAGAAAAGTTTCTGCCCCAATTTACAGTCAGTGACCTCTACCTGCCACCTTTCAGTCGGATTCTAATAGATCACAAATCCTTTCACATCCTCGCCTTCAGCTTGGGATTCTGTTCTTTTATGCATGAGGACTTTACACTTACTGTTGATTTGTAAGGTTTAACTAAAAACTTACTTGTTTGATTTGATCTTTTAAATATTTAGTGCATCTTCATTTTTAAGGAGTTTACACAGCACAGTGAGGTGGACACATGAAGGACACTTCATAAATGCAATCTGGTTGATTGATAAGGCATGCAAAGTGTTTGCACAAAGACTGCTTTTCACAATGAAGGGGGGACTATTAATGGACAGTGATTCTGAGCTGTGAATAAGTGCATAACTAACATACTCTTTTACCAGGCAGTCAGAGAGTTCACAATATTTTGGATACTACATTAAATAAATGGGGTAGAATAAAATTCCTATGAAATGGTTTCAATTCATTAGTCTGGTTTAGGTACCACTTTAACTAAAACGCTATTCTACGTGAAAACTGGTGCTTTCTTCAACACTTTAAAGAAATGGGGCTTTACATTCCTGTTTGATGGCCTGAGATACCTGAATTAGTTGAGGCTGCATTAAATAAAAATGCATTTAATTGATAGACCATAACATAGAAACATCTTAAAGTAAGAAATACTTTGCCAGACATGGTTAGATTTGTGAATCTGGTCAGGTCTTCCTGATAAGAGTTGGGAATGTAAATACATATGTTTATCAGAGATGGCTACCAGGTGGGGGGCAGGAGGCCCCAAAATAGTTTGCAAACCTCTTGCATACCTTCCCTTCCAGGCTCTTACAATGAAATCACCAGCTTGTCAAGTAATGGCTGGCAACTTGTGTTGTCTCCCAGGAAGTGGTTGTGAACTGGGATGCTACAATTTTAGGTAGGCCTGCAGATAAAGAAAATTTGTCAGCACAACAAACACAGTTCTGTTTTTACTAGCAATGGTGGAAAGATTACTGGGGTTCAAAATGGGATGCATTAAGGTTATACCCTTCATTTCTGTTCAAATGATTCTGTATCTGTTATCTCCTACAAAGAACATTTATGAATGTGGTCAATTCAACCCTTACCTCTCAGGCTTCTATAACATACCAGTAAGAGCCCTTGTTTCTACTATGTCAGAGACACACTAAGATTTAACTAGTTGGACCATTTCCTATTGCTCTGCATCTTACATGATACTTTCTAGCATCTACATTGTAAACAATAATATATTTTTTTTCAATTTTGTTCTTCCTCTTCCTCCAACTTTCACACTGCTACTCCTGTATCCCCAACACATGTCATTCATAGCTCTTACAAATTCTTACGTTTTTTGCTTACTGTGACTACTGAAGGAAGTGAAAACAATTAAAGTGATTTTATATTGGCTAACCGCAATGTTATTCGATGCTAGATGAATGATCTTAACCATGGTGTATGTCATGGTACAGACTTACCTGAAAAATTATTGTGGTAAACATATAAGAATAATATATATATATATATATATATATATATGCCAAATAACCAGACTTTTTAATGTTCTATAATAATGTGCATTCAGGATGTAAGATACTAATAATGATTTTTAAGCAAATTAATAAAATGAGAGGCTAAGTGACTTCCCTAGACTCATTTCTGTTAAGAAGAAGGAACCAACAGTTTTCCAACTTATATGACCCTCCAACAACTAAGAGCCAAAACTGGGAGTGTAGACGAAAGGAGAAATCCTTACATTCCAGAATATTCAGGATACAACTTTTATACATGGAGTGAAAAATGAAGTTGAAATTTTCACTAAAGAAATAGAGGAATAAAGGGATTCAGAGTTAGCACTATTTCCACCCTTGATTAGTCTTTGGTATTTAGGATACACACACACACACACACACACACACACACACACACACATTTACATACATATATACAATTCCCTTATTAAAACTATTCTATATTTAAACAATTCCCTGCCCAATAGTATCAATATAAAATGAATAATTTTCATTTTGATCCATGAGATATTTATGCACTGGTACCTTCCCACAATTCTCTTTCAAAACCATCATCCTCACACGGTAATCTCAGGTCACCATGAACTATCTATATTCTGATTATCTTTATTTTTCTCAAGTCCTTTTAGAGGTTTCCTCAATCAGAAGCATTCTGACACCTGTGTTCTTCTCTGTGACTGGCGGACTCCTACCCAGTGAGTATTACACCATCTTTAGTGGTTATTCTGATTTTCCTCATCGGGGTCATGTACCTCTCAATATCCAGTGTATGCCACTGACCACAATTGTCTCCTTACTTATTTTGTTTTAAGCTTCCTGAGGAAGGACCAGCCAAGTAGCTCAGTAGATTAAAGTGCCTATTTAGGCAGAGTGCAGGGGCAGGGAGTTCAATCCCTGGGCCTTCCCTACTGGTCCTACCTCTGGGGTGCACTAAGACTGTGATTGAGGCATGGTGGCGTGTGCCTGTAATCCCATCACTTGAGAGGCTGTGAACAAGAGGATCACTACAAGTCTGATCCAGTAGTCAGAACCTGTAGACCCTCTTCTAAAATTAAAAAAAAAAACCTTCCTTAGTAGAAAGATTTATACCCTGTTACTTAATAAAACCTTAGCATTTATGATAATGCTGTGGTACTATGAAATAGTGAATGCATATTTTGATCCTGAAACAAAAGTCTTTGGACCTCTGAATATCTTATACAAAGCTCTGAATCCTTGAAATTTGGGGTGATAAAAATGTCCACTGCTGTGCTGAGGTGATAGTTGTTGGTCTTTTGATGGATTCTGGTCATAGGAAAGACCATGTAATGACTAGAAAACTGAACTTTAGTCAGAGCCCTCTGTGGGAGAAGGAGAGGAGCTGACCATTGAGTAAGAATCTCGCTTGTCTGCATGAAGAAGCCTACATAGAAATTCCTGAAGAGGGAGTTCAAGAGGTTTTTACTTACTGGACACATGGAGGTGTCCCTGTATAGTGCACTAGCAAAGAGAGGAAGTTTGCCCCTTTCCCACATATTCTGTCTTGTAGATCCCTTTGGTGTGGCTGCTCAACTACATCCATTGTAATAACCTCTAGATTAAATAGATTTCTTTGAAGCTATATAGCAAATTGAACTTGAGGAGAGAATCATGAAAACTTTGTTGTGTACCTATTTGTCAGAAAAATAGAAGGCAAGCTCTCATTTATTACTGGAGTCTGCAATAGCCCAGTCTTCCGGTATGACCACACACTTAGTGTGTAACATCTGACTCTCTAGGTAAGTAGTGTCAAGTTGAACTGAATTTTAGGGTAGTTATTTGGTGTCTACTTGAGAATTGGTTACTGGTGTCTAGAAATCCTCTCACATTGTTGTGACTAGAAGTGTTCTGAATGTGTAAGAGGAGAAGAAGTATTTCTCTAAAAAAGGTACATGACAGGGCATATTTTGAGGCAATTTTGAAAGTAAAAATGGAAGATTTACTTAAAAGACTCAGTATATTACTTTCAGATCCAGAAAGTATTTTTAAAATCTGAGTGAAATGAAGGGGCATATATGCTTCTCAAGAACAAAAATAATATAGTCAATGTAAAGAAGGAGGAGGAGGAAGAGGAAGAAGAAAAATAGGAGGAATGCTCTCACACATAATCAGAAAGATACCTGTGTACACTGGGAGGACAATACATGTGAGTGTCTGGATTGACCTACCATGCTATCTTCAATAAATGAATTCTTGAAAGGTCAATGAGAATATAAATGAATTCACTGATAGAGAGGAATTATAGGAAATCAAAACAAATAATTTTAAAGAAGTTTCTAAGTTTTGGCCAATCTTATAAAATGATTAAAGCAGGCTGACTCTAGTTATTAAAGTATTATGGAACAGTTTGGAAATGGCAGCTCTTAGGGTGGGTATGGTGAGTCTGGGTCCCTCAGACATTGCCATTTCATCCTACTGCATGTCTGCATACCTTCTCGTCTAGGTTTCTTCCAGGGCCACATTAAAGGTAGGACATAGCATCTGGACACAGTCTTAGACATTAGAAAACACAGAAAGAGAAAGACAAGCAGGCAGGAAAAAAGAAGGGAGAAATTTAGGAAGAAAGAAGGGAGATAGTGAGGGAGAAAGTGAAGGACTGAAGGGGATTTTGGTTTCCACGTCAACCACATTTGTAGTGAGCTGAAATAGCATTTTCTGTTGAGATACTGTCTTACAAATGTCTTTGTCAGAATTATAGGAGGAAAGAATTTAGCTCATCCAAATTAAGTAAAGCTTTAATATCATTTAAAGCACATAGAGGAAAAGTAATTTTAAGATACCCTTTACATGGTATTTCAAACTAGCAGATACCCAACTTACAGTCATATTACTGATCCATTAAAGGACTATGGCATTTAAAGTTGTTCATTCAGAAAATTACAATTTGAGGCAGGAAATGAATGAATTATTACATTATAATAGAAAGAAAATCTTATACTTTGAAACAAAAATGCTGGAAAAAGCAAAGCATCTGGACCATATATTATTATTTTTCCTTATTATGAATAAAAATGAAGATACTTTTGTATGCGTTACCTTCTCATAATAAAATTAACTTAGAAGGCAGAAAAAGCACAAGAAAATGAGAATTCCTTACTAGAAAAATATTTTTTCCCCTCTGTATTTAGGACAAGGTCTACAGGGTCTACAGGGACTCACTACACAGATCTGACTCTTTGCGATCCTCCTGCTCTCAGCCTCCCAAGTGCTGTGATTACAGGTGTGCGCCACCACGGCCAGTCTCAATTGCTGTCTCACTGTGCCCTTTGGGCGGGGCCGGCACAGCATGCCACGGATGGAACCCCGGACCCTGCGGATCAAATCGCGTTCCCCTGCGCCCCACTGAGTTTGCCCAAATAGGCGCTTTAGACAACTGAGCTAACACGCAAACTCCCCCCGACTAGCAAAATCTTTAAAGATTAGTCGTTTCATTTTGGAATTGTAAAAAGGTAAAAAGAATACAGCCACCCATATATCACTGTGGATCCATGACACGCAGCTCTATTTGCATTTTTCCGTATCCAGTGAAGCAATCTGTGCATATTTATATCTCACTTCCATGTTCATGCCTGTGGACAAGCAGGTGCTCCCAGCACACACGGGAACAGGATGTCTTATGCATGTAAAATGTGCACCTAAAGGTGGAAGTTTTGTTGAAAACTTGGAAAACAAATATTCATCTCATTGGAATACAGTGTGTGAATTTTTCAGCAGTTTTATAAAAAATGAAAGCTATTTGAGAGGAATAAATGATCAATTTCACACAACTCTAGTTTTCTTCCACTTGTTTCCTGTTATGCATGGTACAGTCTTATAAAAAAATGCTTTATACACCTGACGCAGCTTTTTCTAAAAACGGTTTTGTCGTACTTCCAGTCACTGAACAATATGACGAAAGTGAAAATATGGAAGTATTTCCATTGAGGAAAATGAAAGTTGAAAGGCAAGAAAGAGAACGGGGAGGGGCGACTGTGGATAGTGATAGACTTTCTACAACTGATGAACATTTCAAAATAGAACCCTAGTGAGAAGAAAGTCTACGTTAGTGGAAAACAAGAAGATTAGAAGAATTCTTAGAAGAAATAGAACAGTTTTAGGGTTACTCAAACATACAGAGGAAGCTTATAGCCTGCAAAATTCATAACTGAATTGGTAAAGGCATTACTTGATATAATATTTAACCTATCAGTGAAAAATGAAAATACATTATGTCTGAATAAAGTCTGATTGTATGTTCAAAATTCAATACTGAAATAGGCTTTAGCATACACGGCAGAATTTTTATCGTACAAAAACTCTTTATAAGGTACATTTTTTGCTTTCCCCTTCTGCTCTTCTTCTCTCTCTCTCTCTCTCTCTCTCTCTCTCTCTCTCTCTCTCTCTC
>NW_004524726.1:5448655-5457761 GCF_000260255.1 Octodon degus
GTCTGGGTCCCTCAGACATTGCCATTTCATCCTACTGCATGTCTGCATACCTTCTCGTCTAGGTTTCTTCCAGGGCCACATTAAAGGTAGGACATAGCATCTGGACACAGTCTTAGACATTAGAAAACACAGAAAGAGAAAGACAAGCAGGCAGGAAAAAAGAAGGGAGAAATTTAGGAAGAAAGAAGGGAGATAGTGAGGGAGAAAGTGAAGGACTGAAGGGGATTTTGGTTTCCACGTCAACCACATTTGTAGTGAGCTGAAATAGCATTTTCTGTTGAGATACTGTCTTACAAATGTCTTTGTCAGAATTATAGGAGGAAAGAATTTAGCTCATCCAAATTAAGTAAAGCTTTAATATCATTTAAAGCACATAGAGGAAAAGTAATTTTAAGATACCCTTTACATGGTATTTCAAACTAGCAGATACCCAACTTACAGTCATATTACTGATCCATTAAAGGACTATGGCATTTAAAGTTGTTCATTCAGAAAATTACAATTTGAGGCAGGAAATGAATGAATTATTACATTATAATAGAAAGAAAATCTTATACTTTGAAACAAAAATGCTGGAAAAAGCAAAGCATCTGGACCATATATTATTATTTTTCCTTATTATGAATAAAAATGAAGATACTTTTGTATGCGTTACCTTCTCATAATAAAATTAACTTAGAAGGCAGAAAAAGCACAAGAAAATGAGAATTCCTTACTAGAAAAATATTTTTTCCCCTCTGTATTTAGGACAAGGTCTACAGGGTCTACAGGGACTCACTACACAGATCTGACTCTTTGCGATCCTCCTGCTCTCAGCCTCCCAAGTGCTGTGATTACAGGTGTGCGCCACCACGGCCAGTCTCAATTGCTGTCTCACTGTGCCCTTTGGGCGGGGCCGGCACAGCATGCCACGGATGGAACCCCGGACCCTGCGGATCAAATCGCGTTCCCCTGCGCCCCACTGAGTTTGCCCAAATAGGCGCTTTAGACAACTGAGCTAACACGCAAACTCCCCCCGACTAGCAAAATCTTTAAAGATTAGTCGTTTCATTTTGGAATTGTAAAAAGGTAAAAAGAATACAGCCACCCATATATCACTGTGGATCCATGACACGCAGCTCTATTTGCATTTTTCCGTATCCAGTGAAGCAATCTGTGCATATTTATATCTCACTTCCATGTTCATGCCTGTGGACAAGCAGGTGCTCCCAGCACACACGGGAACAGGATGTCTTATGCATGTAAAATGTGCACCTAAAGGTGGAAGTTTTGTTGAAAACTTGGAAAACAAATATTCATCTCATTGGAATACAGTGTGTGAATTTTTCAGCAGTTTTATAAAAAATGAAAGCTATTTGAGAGGAATAAATGATCAATTTCACACAACTCTAGTTTTCTTCCACTTGTTTCCTGTTATGCATGGTACAGTCTTATAAAAAAATGCTTTATACACCTGACGCAGCTTTTTCTAAAAACGGTTTTGTCGTACTTCCAGTCACTGAACAATATGACGAAAGTGAAAATATGGAAGTATTTCCATTGAGGAAAATGAAAGTTGAAAGGCAAGAAAGAGAACGGGGAGGGGCGACTGTGGATAGTGATAGACTTTCTACAACTGATGAACATTTCAAAATAGAACCCTAGTGAGAAGAAAGTCTACGTTAGTGGAAAACAAGAAGATTAGAAGAATTCTTAGAAGAAATAGAACAGTTTTAGGGTTACTCAAACATACAGAGGAAGCTTATAGCCTGCAAAATTCATAACTGAATTGGTAAAGGCATTACTTGATATAATATTTAACCTATCAGTGAAAAATGAAAATACATTATGTCTGAATAAAGTCTGATTGTATGTTCAAAATTCAATACTGAAATAGGCTTTAGCATACACGGCAGAATTTTTATCGTACAAAAACTCTTTATAAGGTACATTTTTTGCTTTCCCCTTCTGCTCTTCTTCTCTCTCTCTCTCTCTCTCTCTCTCTCTCTCTCTCTCTCTCTCTCCTCTCTTTCTTCCTTCTTTCTCTCTCTCTCTCTCTCTTTTCCTTTCCTTTCCTTTCCTTTCCTTTCCTTTCCTTTCCTTTCCTTTCCTTTCCTTTCCTTTCCTTTCTTTCTGTCCTTTCTTTCTTTTTTCCTCTCCCCCTTCCTCCATTCTTTTTTTCCTTCTTTTCTCTTTTTTCTTGAGAAACATGAATCTCATATTTTCCCAAGATCTTGTAATTAATTTTTATTTTTTCCTTCAACAATCAAAGGTTGTATATGGTGAGATTTTTGTACTTATGTATAAACATAAGAAGTATATAATTCTTTATGCCTATTTTTAAAATGTATTCTAATTTTTAAATGTTTTTTTATCATATTCTGTAGGGACTTAAAGTTCAACATATCAATACTCGATGAAAAATACCTGTTCCATATTATGCCTAAGAAGTTTGATATGCAGACAGATAGTGAGGTTAAGCTAAACAGCCTAGGTTGTATGGTAATAACAATAAGCTTGTCTTCTAGATGGTTAACAAACTAAGTTTGCAGACCTAAATTAGAGGAAAGGAGGGTCCCAAGGAAAGCCAACATTTGGCCCTAGCCTTCCAAGGTCAATTAAGTCTCAGGACATATGAGAACTTGTATTGTAATGTCATGTAACTTGGCAGTGTCCCAAATTTTGTGATCAAGTAGATTATGGGGTCAAAGAAGAAAGAGATCGATGATGTAGAGTGTGCCTAAGGACAGTCATATGGAGAGAAAGCATTCTCTCAGGCTTTCACAGGGAGCACATTGGCCAAGCAATGGCCATGACTCATCCACATGGCTGACACTGACAAAGGTTTTACAATCTGAGGTACAGGATCTCAGGATAAATCTTGAGGGGATTTCACTGACCTTATCAGACCCAAAAGCTACAACTCTTGTTGCATAGGTCTTGCTTTACCTTGATCTTAACCATCCAGCAGAAAAGTATAAAAACGAAATATAAGAAGTAAAGTCATGCTGTTTTGTTGAGCTGTAGGGGAGTCAGGTCCACAATTTCTGACATTGCCAGTCAAGCGGAAGACCCAATACTATTACGGGCTACTGGACTCTTTTAGAATATTTTGCTGAGTTAACACACCTATGATATTCAAATAATGGAACTTAACAAAAAAAGGGTATACAGATGAATTTCCATTTTGTATCTGTGTATTCAAAGTGGTTAGGATAGACATATAGTTACATTCTCTTAATGAATAGAGTGATTTGTTCTAATGGTGTTTGTAAATAGGATATCATGTCCGCATCTTGCACAGCAATTTACCACTAGGAAGAATGTATGCAATGTGCTAATTATTGAAACTGTCTTACCGATTTGATTTGAAACTGTCTCATTGCTATTTGTTTATCAATAAAATTTTGGGAAAAACAAATAAATAAAAGTAAAAAAAATTAAAGAAAAACAATCAAAGCTATTATCTTATGGAAAGCATACTCTGTGCTCTTACTATAAGGAAAATAAGGAAATGAGAATGTCTCACACTCTTTCATTGTTTCTACACGAGTCTTAAGGTATAATAACTCTGTGACTCTGTGGAGTTTGTACTGAATTCTAGGCATATCCACACTGTCCCCCAGCAATCACACAAACTTGGTTGTGTTGCTCCATGAATTGGTAAGGAAAATCTCTCATGTACCCCTAGAAGGGGATATATTTGGCAAATTTCTTGAGTCAAGCTGTTCTTTTCCTCCTTTTCAAACTTCTATGCCAGAGGAAGAAAGGAGTGAAATTCAAAGGATAGTATTACAGTAAGGGGACAGACTAATATAGCAGTACATCACAAGAATCATATTAAGAAGTTTCTTAACTTTAGGGTATGACATAGACTGTTAGCAGTAGGTACAGTGACTGTTTCATGCTGTTGCTTTGGTTATCTGAAAATTATGGATTTAATAGAACAATTTTTTTCTGATGATGTTAATTGACATTTCACATTTACTATTACAAGAGTGTGTGACAGATGAATTGCCAACAAATTGAATAGATCTAAGGGACAGACCATTTTTATATGCAGTTGTAATTGTAGGACCTGCAATCTCCTCAGTGCTTCCTTATGTCTGTGTACTATGCTCAACTTTTCAGCAGTTTTAAAGTAGTGACTTCCATGATAACGTTATAAAATCTGATTATCTCCATTTTTCAGATTTAAACACAAAGGCACAGGGAAGTCCAATGATTCGCGCATGGCACAGAGTGAGCAGTGGCAGGTCTAGGTGCGAGATAAGCCCCTTAACCCTTGCTTTGCTGCTTTTGTAACCTTCAGCCCAAGACTTGCTAAAATTCTTAAGGTGGCACCATTATCTGAGTTGCTTGACTAGAATTCTGAAATAACTCTCATTAAATTTGATAAACCAAGTCTTGTTCACTGTGCCAAAAAGAATATAATGTGCAGCATGAAATATATGAATGGAACTTTACTTGCTTCCTTACCCATGTTACACTATTTAGGTTGTTTTAAGTGATCATAAAACTTGGCTTGACAAGAATGACGTATTTAAGTTCGATCATAAAATGTGCTTCATGTCCTGGATATGTTATATCATTCTTTGTAAAGTTGTGATGATGTAAAGACCCTTTCAATCTGACCTCAATGCTCTTAGATTTATGGACACACATGAAAATGTATTTGTTTCCTTAGATTTAAAATTTATAAGGCATATGAAGAAGGGGGCCTATAGTTTAAACTGTCCCTGCTGTCAAGGACTTCTTGGGATCACTATTTTATTCTTTAGTCAACATCAATAGCAGTCATCTAATGTGCTTTTGTGGGTAGAAATAAATAGGAGGTAATTGATGGGCATAATTCAAAAATCTAACGCTGTGTATGCAGGTATTTCAGAGTCGCGACTGTGGCAGCCTGGAGAACCAGCACTCATTTGGACAGGAGAACAGCAGAAGTGACCACACCACAAGACCAGAGTCACTGTAGACATTTTAACCGATGTCTTTCATAAATGTAAATTTGCACAAGATTTAAAAATATTTGAGTGATCTAAGTAACTTGTGCTAACGCTTGTACATACTATGGGTGCTTCCTGAAAAATTGTGAATGTACTGAAATTTGTTGGCCAACAGCATTTAGATGTTTCAGAGGGGCCAGGAAAGAAACAATATTTTAAAATGCTACAAACAATGATGCTGAAGAGGCATTTATTTATTACAGAAAACTTGATCCTTGCATTTAGGACATACATGGCTATGGTTTGAACTTCTTACTCTACAACAGGTTCTGTGAGCTTGATAGGAGCTCCTGGCTCTTCTTACAGGCAACAAGTTAATTGAAATTTAGTATAATGCAGATCACAGATTGCAGTTTAGTAACATAATGGGCACAGATGGGTCTGACAGATAATAGTATAAATTGTTTATGTTGAATTAAATAAATAAATATGTACAGTTGTGTAATATAAGACTGCTGATTTTTATTAATGACTGCTATTTGTTAGAAAAGTGTTGCCACTTCATGTAGGTGGTTGGTGCTATTACTCCAGTTCTACCAATAAGAAATCCCAATATTATGTCATCTATTTTGTTAAAAGTCTTTTGGATCAGCACTTTACCATACTTGATTCTAATTCAAATTCTGTTTGGTACTAAATATGTTTGTTATTTTCCATCACGTTTTAAAAGGGCCTTTGTGCACATACTTATATCCTATATGCAGTAAAAAGAAACAATCTGTATTGGTATTTTAACTTAATGAATATAAATGCTTTCTAAAAACTGCTAAGACAGTTTTAAAATAAATTGACATAGAGAAAAATATCAGATGATTTAGTTTGCTATCTATTGGAGATTACATAGCTCAAAGACACCAGAGTGGCAGGCAGCTAATTAAAGGAGAAAACAACTAAGAGAAGATTTTCAAGCCCTTAATATACCAAAGAGAAAGCATGACACCATAAAATAGCCAGAGCATAAACAGCCATTTGCAGTAGATTTCATACATTGTAAAAATGAAACACAAGGAGACCCATCAGGGAGCCACACTGTGGAAGAAAATGCTGTTAGTGGAGACAGAGGAGCCCTGGAGTGGTTTGCTGTGTGACAGTGAAGCTCGCTGGGAGCTCATGGAGAAGCAGCTGGCCTCTGAAGACAGAAATGCAAAAACAACAGGCTGGACATTTGCCGACAAGAGAAATCTAATACATCACTGTAAGAGTAGTACTACTGCTACCTTGAATGACTCTAGTTACCTGCGGTCCCTTTTGCTGTGCCCTCTACATGGCCTTCCTGTACTTGTTTAATTAAACAGAAAAATTCGAGAACACTGTAAAGGAAGCAAATGAGTCTCCAAGCTTCATAGAAGAGAAATTATGATATGTTTTTATAATCATACTATCTGGAATTAGAAAAGAGAGAATTTAATTGCCTCCTTCAAGTAACTTCAAACCTCATGTAGGAGTTACACAAATAATCCTACGACTCTTAGCTACCAAATAAAGTGTAAAGAAAGGTTGACATTAGCCCACTACTGTGGTAATTTTTATGAATGTAATCCACAATTAAGAAAGGTAAAATTATAGGAAAAGGGATAAGTGTTCAAGTAGGCATTGATTTATGGTATCTTATCAATTATCCACACTCTAATAACTTGTCGCACTAGGTGATCATTTTATGTCTGTTGTTATTTTTAGAATATGTAGAATGCAGAAATTTAGAAAAGAAAGAACTTTGTAAAGCTTTAAGACAAAAAGAATTTTGTAACTGTTAAATATTTCCCTTTTTGTTGTAGTAAACCAGAATTTAAAACAATACAAAAAATATGCTTCTTTGTGGCAATGCAAACTACTTATTTCCAAAGTACTGCAAATATATTAGGCTTTATATGTTATGAAGGTTAAGATCAAGATATATATATATTTCTGTATTGAATCACTCCATAGTCAGGTAATGTCATCTCTCTCTCTCTCTCTCTCTCTCTCTCTCTCTCTCTCTCCTTCTCTCTGTGTCTGTGATAGACTAAATGATGGTACCCTAATGAATCCAGTCTCTAATACCTCAATTCAGTGAATCTTGCATCACATAGCAAAAAAGAGGCTTTTACAGTGTGATTAAGAATACTGAGATAAGGGATTATCCTGGAGTGTTTTCCTGATGGCGCAAAAGGCAGTCCCTGTTATCCTTGTGAGAGGAAGGTAGAGGGAGATTCTTATTACAGTAGAGAGCCCATCATGAAAAGGTGAAAGAAATATTTGAAATACTCGTCTGTAGGCTTTGAAGACAGAGGAAAGAGACAGAAATCAAAGAATGTAGATGCAGAAGTTGAAAAATGAAAAGAAATGAATTCTGACTCTGCAGTTTCAGCCTTGAGGCTGATACCAGTTTTCTGGAACCATGAGAAAACGTATTTACATCAGTTTGAGCTAACGAGTTTGTGGGCATTTGTTGTAGCAAGCATCGCAAACTAATAAAACTCATGTTTTATATTTTAAATATTTTGAATCTGAAGAAACTGCAAAGAAACCATAAGTCCTGTAGTTAGCAGCCCATTACAGCTAATATTTAGAACACGTTCAAATGGAGTGCTCTATGACAAGTCCTAATGTGACTCCTGGACTGGATTTCTTATTTTTATGATCTGAACATCCATATGTCCAGTTAAAGATCTCTTTGGAGAAGGAATCTCTTCTCCTTCTTTGCTTTCTTCTTGCTCCCCTTCCTTGTTGCTAAGAGGTGAGGTTGAACAATGTGGTAAATGTTTTAACTTTAAAATTGATAGTAATAAAAGACATATGTCATCATCTGCTCTCAAAAACTTTCCCTGGCATCACACAAACTTATCCGATCAGTTCTAGAAGCAGTTCTTGGTGTCCTCCTCAGAGAGTCTATTAAATTTCACTGTTATGACTGCCTTGATGTCCTGAATTCAAAGTATTTCCTTTCATGGTCATTTTGATTTGGAGAAGCTGCATGGTGCCAGACCTGCCAGATAAGGTGGAGGAGGCTGGTGGATGGCAGCTTGCAGGAGTGTTCCCCATATTTTTGAACACATCTACTGAAGACATTCATACAAGTGGACTTCCACAGCTGCTTCCAAAAATGGCAACAATGATTGGAGTAAGATATAGTATTTAAAGAAGGATAAACATTCTTTCTTTCATTGCAATAAATATGGTTTTAGTTAAGTATTCACTATATATTTGGATTACACTGCTCTACCTTGGGATCTAGTTAAGTCTAGCAATATGTTTATAAAATATTAGATTGCTAATGATCAGAAGACATCCTCATATTTCCAGGAGCCTATTTACGGGTCAAAAAATGCAAGATATTTGTGATGCATTATAGATAAGATTTATGGTAATTGCATAAATATTTTGGTCCCTTGTCTTTGAAATGAAGTGTACTAAAAAAGTGTACATTTAGCTTTGTAGAATGTGACTATATGTGTACTAGCCCAGGCCCGGTGAGTGTGTGGGAGAGCTTCCGGCTACCCTGAGAACTCAGGACCTACTACTGGTTCCAGCCCAGGTGCAGAGTGGGTGAGACCCTCTTCCACCCACTTGGGATGCCCCCCCATCAATCCATAGTACACCCACACACCACGCACAAAGGGTAGGAATTTCTGCCACGTTCCGGGAACCCCCAGATCCAGTACTAGCCAGGCCTGGTGAAAGTGTGGGAGAGCTGCCTCTCCCTCATAATCCACCTTGTCTCATGCAGGCTCAACTCAAGCATGGCATACAGACCTGGGCTGAAACCCTGCAGCTGCAATCATTGTAGAGAGTGTAGAGGATAGAAGCACCCAGCTAGTGCAGCAGCAGAAAATTTTGCCAGAGCGGCAAAACAGGTTCATCCCCAAGGGCAACAGCAGGAAGGAGCTGAGCACAGCAGCCAGACTCAAGCCAGGCACAACTGGATAAATCCAAACTTTGTAGATCTGCATTCGAACTTCAGTATGTGCTAAGGTTATAACTACAACGAAGATCTATAACAAATGTCAGAAGACAGTGCTACACAAAATGATGAGAAGGAACAAAATGCAACCTCAGAACCCAAGCCTACCCATAACAAGTGCAGAGGACACTAACACAGAACAAACTGGGAATCATACAGCTGAAAGCAATGAATCCAC
>NW_004524726.1:5465121-5479069 GCF_000260255.1 Octodon degus
TTTTGGCAGATCCAGCATTTGAACTCAGATCCTTGTGTTTACCAGGTAAGCACTTATTCTACTGAGCTATCTCCCTGGCTCCAATTCTCTTCTATTCTATTGGTTTCTTTTTCATTCTGAGACTGATTTTTTTTTTTTTGATGTGCACAAAAAATTAAATTAGCCCTGTATGTCCTTAGTTGCTTTTATTGTCTGTGGTCTGGGCATCATATTCAATAAATTATTGCCAAGTTCAGTGTCATGGCATATTTTGTTATGTTTCCTATAAAAGTTTTATGGTTTATCCCTTACATTTCAGTCCTGGTCCTTAACCTATTTTAAATTAATTTTTATATAGTACAGTGGTACCTTGTTTCACCAACACTTGTTTATGAGTAAGTTGTTTCTCAAATAAATGTTTTTGGTAGAGTTTTGTTTTGTTTGCACAGCCTGCATCATTGACAAGCTAAACCTTGTACATCTTTCCTGCAGGTGTGCAAACATGGCCTGTAGGTTCAGAACCATGGAGCAAAACTAAACACATGAACCAGATCTCACTATAAAGAGGAGTAGGTTTGAAAATAGAATAGATGGGTGTGGAAGGTGAAAAGACTTAATATCTTCTGTCTGAAAACTGGAAATCTCTGAAAACTGGCTAAGTATAAAGGCAGCGAGTCAGAGGAGCTGATTGTATGGAGCTCAATCCAAGGGCAAGAAAAGGTGCATTTTTCATGTGGATCCAATAAACCAAAGGGACAGACTTTGTTTTTCTGGGGTTTTCATTCTTGTCTTTGTTGTTCTATTATGTCCTTCAGTGGGTTGAATGATGCCTGCCTATATTAGCAATGAAAATCTATTTAATTCACTATTTCAAAATTTTTAAAAGTATTTTATTTGATTATTGGTATGAAGTCTCAATATACAGCTCACACTCAAAATGACCCTCCTGTCTCACCCTCCCCAGCACTGGGATTACAGACATCTACCAGAATTCCTGTTTTCCTTTGCCAGCACTGTATGTCCAGTGGTTCTGGGGCTGGCATGCCATGAGGCACCAGGGATCTAACCTGGTCCTTGTGCTTGCCACACAGGCACTTAGACTGTTGAACCATCTTCCCAGACTACATTTTCAAATCTTTTTTTTTTTTAAATGCATTTGATTGTTGCAGGGCTTCACTATGCAACTTGGACTCATAGTGATGCTCCTGCTTTCAGCCTCCCCAGTGCTGGATTACAGTCATGCACCACCATTCCTGGACTCTGGCCAGCTCAGCCTGCCCTCGGGGCAGGTCTGGTGTGGGATGTGGTGCCAGGAATTGAACCAGAGTCCCTGTACTTGCCTAAGCAGGTGCTTTAGTCCACTAAGCTATTCTGCCAGCCCCACCATTTCAAATCTTAACACCATGAAAAACCATAGCCACAGACACACTCAGAAATAATGTTTAATCTGGGCACTTCCTGCCCAGTGATGTTAATAGATGAAATGATCCATTACAAGTGTCCAACTTTGTTCTGTTTTATGAACACATTCTGTTTTTCTGGTACTGTTTGTTAAAGAGACCATCTTTTTCTCATTGAGTAGCCTTGGTACCCTTGTTGAAGATCATTTGGTGAGCTATGCAAGGGTTTATTTCTGTGATCTCTAGTCCATTACATTGTTCTGCTTGCCTCTTTTTATGTAGGTACCACATTGTTTTGATTGCTGTAAGAGTCAGTCCTTCATCTTGGCGTTCTTTTTGAAAGTCATTTTGATTGTGAGCCCCTTGAGATTCCATTTGAATTTTAGGATGAATATTTCTATTTCTCAAAAAAAAAAAAAATCCTGGAGGTTTGTCTTATTTTCTTGATTAGATCAGTTTCTCTGTATCTCTCCCAGTTTTCATGTACTGGCTTTGTACACAAGGTGGTGTCTTTGCCAGTGATTCTTCCAGAAGCTCAAGTATCACTTCAGAATGTTTTCTGATCTCCTGTTGCTTCTGGCATCAGCCCATGAACTGCAGCCCTTTCATGATGTTTACCATTATTTTTGCAGTCTCCAAATATTACAGCTCATCCTGTCAGCACTCTAAGTCAAATAAGCTGGGATCTAGTTCCTCAGGCAGCCCTCAGATAGGCCAGGCCATAGCCTACTCTGTCATTTAGCTACTTGGTCACTTGAAACACTCTTGTGTTTCCATCCCAAATCTGGGTCCGGGGCATTTCCTTCCACTTTCTCTGGGTGCATTACACAGGAAGAGGGGCAGGAGCAGGCATGATAATCAACATTTTCCTTCCTTTTCATTGGAATCTAATCCTAATACACAGTGATCTAGGTTCTGTAGCTGCTCATTTGGTCTCGAGAGATCTCACGAAGGTATTCCAGTCCATATTGTTAATTTCCGTCCTCACTGGCGGAAGGAGAATCTGACCCTCCACGTGGCTTGGACCCCTCCAAGATGTGCTAATGTTTTCATATATGTAAAACGGGGCTGTTTCGTTCAATAAGATCATAATGACATTTTCTTGCTTTTGTTCCATGTGAAAAAAATGTGACTTAAAAACAGATTTCAAATTATAGAATTACAATAGTTGCATGAATTTCACTTAAGATCTATTTCTTTATCTGTAAAATGTAAACAATGGAATTTTAGTTAATTTTGTAAAGTTAGTGAGGATTAGCAAATGCTCGTTCCTTTATCCTTCCACTGTCGCTAGTCTTCAGGGAAAACAACACACAAACTGATGAAGGTTTCACACACAGTCACCATTATTAAGACAATACTTATTCTCAGCAATTGGAAAATGCTGAGAAGCTAGATATTCAGTAAGTCCTCAGACCAATTATAGGATTTTCATTATATTTCACTTGAAGTAAAGATATTTCTGCACAAACCCCAGAAGGCTAGACGCAGTGCAGGATAAACCTGAGTGTTAGAAATGCTCTACTTATAATTCTTCTCACACCTTTCTTTCCTCCCTCCACATACTCTATTAAGAGGGCGGGATGGCAATGTGAGTTCCCCTGGACACTCTTAATAAGTAATACAGCAACACAGAGCTCTTTAGACATTCAGTTTCTCTAATCAGAGTAAGAATTCACTTAATTGACTGAAATGGTAATGAAATATTTTATTGGATGAATTAGAGTTTTTGTAGAAAGAGTTCTAAATAAGACAATTCAAAAAACAAAATCATTCAATTGCTTAAATACATGGAAAATGTCAGATTAAATGTTATCCATATAAATAAAAGTGAAACTGAGAAGTTATGAATAGCTTTAACTTTTCAGATAGGAAATCACTCACAAAATGGTTGTGCTAAGTCTAATTAAAACCAAATTAGCATGGCATACTTTATACTATATTTACTGAAAATATTTCCTTTCTAATTTAATTACCAATTATTTATAAATGAAAATGATAATTACTTTCTTGAATGAAGCTGATTCTGTGAATATTGTGGTGTTTTGCAGCATGTTAACCTAAATTAAGGTGAAAGATTACTCTAGTCCCCTAAAATAATGTTTCACATTCTTTAAACCAAGAGTGTTTAGAATAAGATGAATCCAATTTTGTTGCACTAATGTACATGCATCCTGCTACACACCTAACAGATAGAACGATTACTGGGAAGTGATCACACAGCTGCCCCAGACAGACATTTGGATGCTGCGAGCCCTAAAAATCACTACATTTCAATGTCCCTTTCTCCCTCCATAGTGTCATTCTCTTCTTAGCTCCTAAATATAGTACTTTACAATAATCTTTGAAATTTCTCTCCTTTTCCCTATCTGGTTAATAATTTCTTTTAGTAATTAACCATTTTGTGATTTTAAAATTCCACTGCCTGATCCTTATTTTTCTTTAAACTGCCACTATTTAAGCTCAGACTCTCATATTGAATTACTGCAATAGCTTCTTGATTAGTTTTTCTCTTCAGCTTTACCCTCTCATTATTCTTGTATCAAAAGACATAGTAAAAATTCTAAATTACTATTTTCATTGTGCTATTTCTCTGTGCAAAAACTTCCCATGGCTGTCCTTGTGGGCTGAAATCCAAATTCCTCAGCCTGGCATGAAATCTCATCTAGCTGACCTGGTTTGCTCATTCAACAAATATTTATTGAGATTTAACTGTATGTTTAGCATTCTCAGTCTCTCATAACTCTAAGTACCTTAAAAGATTTTACTCTTCTGTTAGAGATTTGTGAAAATAACCAAGATAAGTTAAATAACAGACCCAGATAGCAATGTGAGGGTTTTTAAAAAGACTGTGAGCTGAAAGAGTAAATAAGATCCAAAAGGTACAATAGATATTGTGAAATGGTAAGAAACTGTCCAAAAGGGAAAAAAAACTGGGATGAGGTAAAAGAGAAAAGGAGGAAGGGGAAAGCAAAAAAAAATTATATATACACGATAGTCAAGATAGTTATACTATTAATTGCTATTACTTCATTGAAAAAAGGTTTATGGCCATATTGGTCAATCAAATTATTATGCCTATAGCATGTAATCTGAGCAACTACTTTGAAGATAGCAATATGCAAGGTACTAACCGTTGTCACTCTCCTACAATCTTGTTTTGAAGTTTTGTACCTTTTTTAAAAAAATTGAAAATAAAGACAGCATGAGTCCTTGTATATATCTGACAAAGTTTATATAATGGATGGTACTAATAGCAATTTTAAATTGACTTGCTGGTATGATAGTTAATGCACACACACAGCAGCAAAGTTCAATTTGGTTCATCTGAAAAATAGTTTAAAATACAGATAAATTGTTGTTAAAAAGAAACATTGTATAAAATAGAATATTTTGTGCAGTAACAGAAATAAACCTGAACCCAAATGCGTCAGATTTATAGGTATTTTGTCCATTAAAGCAAATGTTATGAATGCATTTTTACATTGTACAACTATGAATACTACTCTGTTTAGGCAGCATACGACATATATCTCATTAGTGGGCACATGGAATGCCAGTAAATCTGTCTGTCTGTCTCTCTGTCTGTCTGTCTATCATTATTTTCAAACTTGATTCACAATAGCCACCTTCAGAGTTAGGGTGGAAGAACCCAAAAGAACTTTCTACATTTTGGAGTGTAGAAGAGCCAGTCAAATGTCTTAGTCCTAAGGTTTACTGCAGTGTCTGGTTCAAGTTTGTACCAGAAAGCTGCAGGGTTTTTACTGAAGCTTTAATGAACTGTCAAAATTAATTTTTTTAAAGCTTTATGTATTTGGTACAGAGTCCCACTCTGTAGCCCAGACTTGTTTTGATCCTCCTGTTTTTAGCACCCCCAGAGCTGGGATTACAGGCATGCACCACCACTTCCAGTCTTAGGGGCCAATTGGTGGAAAGGGCATGTGGTACTAGGGATCGAATCAGGGTCCTTACGCTTGCCTAGGCAGGTTCTTAGATTTCTAAGCTATCTCTGCAGCCCCCAACGTTAAAATCTGAAGGCTGAAATTTGATAGCAAGATTGGAGCTCCCTCCATTGAAGAAACAAAATAGTAGGTTATCCTTCTTTCTTCTCTTTTTGCCCATCCAACCTAAAAGACTACTCATATCTAGAGTTCTTTCCTCTTCAGTAAATCAGCCATCCAGCCTGTCCTAAGAACTGTGCTAAGCCAATCCACTTTGCATTTCTTATTTAACTTGACCATTGGCCATCGTAGCGTTCTGACCAAGCTTTGTGGGTAGAAGTGAGCTGAGCTCATCATGTTGTCCTTTTTCTTCTGTTCCTCAGATTCTCCTCACCTGTTGTGGTGTCATTGAAAGTTCCTTTTTTAATGGGTTAATTACCAATATAGAGGAATGCTGATGTGACCAGCTTTAGAACTTGCCAGTGTAAGAAAATGACTATATATTGTCAAGTCATTGAAACTTCTGGATTTCTGGTTACTGCAGCACCCTGATTAACACAAATGGACACTTACAGAATGCAAGCTCTCATGCTAGCTATTGCAACGCCACTGTATTTTCAATAGAATGCACTAGGAAACAAACAAGAGTCATTATGGTTAGTATTGTTAGAAATACTTAACCTGGTACATAACCGTGCAACTGAGATGGTTTGGAGGTGAATAAAAAAAGCTGATCATCAATGATCTTATTGGAAATTTTTTCCCCAAGTGTGGTTGGCTTGTTCATTCTCAATATCTGTGAGGTGACACTGGTTGTGTCATTGCTGTGTATCTTGTGCACTTCTACTATTACCTTCCTGGGCTTGTCATTCTTTATCTTTATTGTAAATTTATTTGAACACTAATTTTCTCTTTTTATTTAAGAAACGTTTCTGAGAAAAAATCATCTTGTTTTCTGCCTTTTCCTCTTCTTCTAAAATAAATACCTTAATGCATAATACATTCCCAATAAATACAGTACAAATGAATAGATGATTGAATAAAAAATAAAGACTTTATTTATTTTTTTGTTTTGGCAGAACTGGGGATTGAACTCAGGCCCTTGGGCTTGCCAGGGAAGCGCTTATTCCACTGAGCTATCTGCCTGGCCCCAAAATAAGGACTTTAGTGGATTCATTTATGTATACTAAAGCTCTACAAATAAAGCCCAACTTAGAAACAATCTTACCTTCCACCCTTACTATTCTATTGATGCTTTTGTCAGTGTTGCAAGTCATGTCTTCCCAATGCCCTGCTTTGAGAACTCGTACAATTCATAAAGATGCTGGTTAAACTGCATTCCAGTTTTTGTACTTTTTGTTTTCCTGTTCTAAAAGGTATAATTTTAGAGTCAATGTTGCATCCCCTACAAAATTTAGTAAATGCCTATTTTGAGTCATTTTGGAATAAGTAAAATTGTTGTATTTATTAACTAGAGATTTTAAATTGGAATTGCACATTTACTTAGCATAAACTAGGAAAAAGCATTAATTTTTTTTTGAGATAATGTACGTAAATATAATGTGTTTTAAATGGAGAATACACAGGAGTCTCTGCGTATCTCATGATTTAAAGATAAGAGGAACCTAAAAATGCAATGATTCAATTATATTTTTAGTGTCTCCCAGATATGCATTAATAATTACTAAAAGCAAAACCTATCTGGCTTTGTGTTATGGTTTTTGTGTATTTGTTCCCCCAAAACCTCATTCAGTCATTGTGCCATGATTCTAGAGTTTGTGATTCACTCATGATCCAAGGCCGGGATTATAGGTCTGAGTACTGCTGGGATTATGGATCTGAGTGCTACACCTGGCCTAGGGCGGGTAAGGAGAGAGACTCGCTCTCAGCAGCCATTCTTGCTACTACTCTTCCCATTTGCTTTTGCTGTTTTGCTGTTTTCTGCCACCATGAACTGCTGCCCTCTGCCATGTGCCACTCTGCCTTGGAGCCAGCCAAGTATGGACTGAAACCCCCATTAACTGTGAGCTGAATTAAACGTTTTCTTCTTTCATTTTGGGTGTCTGGTATTTGTTCCAGCAATGAGAGAAGAGTAAATGAGATACTTTGTAAGATAATTCTACTAGAAGTAATATAATTCATTTTTCTAACTAATAAATCCACTATTTTTTAATTAATTAATTTATTTATTTTTGTGTTTAGGACAGGTGTACAGGGTCTCACTATATAGATCAGACTCACAGTGATTATCCTGTTTTCAGCCTCCCAAGTGCTGGGATTACAGGTGTGAGCCACCATACCCAGTCTCAATCACACCCAGTGCTGGCATGGCACACAGGGAATCAAACCCTGGCTGCTGCACTCTGCCTAAGTAGGTGCTTTAGTCCACTAAGCTATCAGGCCAGACTGATAGCAAAGAGATATTCTCTTTGCTAAGCCTAATTTGGATTCATCATTATTAAGCTATTTTGTATACTATTTTATAATATTTCAATTATAACATTATTCACACAACAAAGACATTGAGCTCAGTGTTATCCTTCAGGTGAACAAATTGCATTCAATGTAATGAGTCACTTGAAAGCTTTTGTTTATGTATCTAACTTAAAAAAGGATTTTTAATTAATTTGAGTAATGAAAATTTTAAAACACTTACTTAATTTTAGAATACTTTATACTTCAATGATTTCTGTCATGAGTATTAACCATAACTTGGTGACTGTCAACTACCAATATCAATGCAAATTTAGTGCGTGCATAAGATGCTAATTAAGTATCTGGGCAAATATCCTCTACACCCAGAAACTCAAAGTTCCTCCAGATGATAAAGTGACCTACAGGGTAAAAAATATTCATTAAAAATTTCTTGTTCCATATATTTAAATGGCCCGAAAGGTGCACAGAATCCAGCTAGATACCAAGTACACTACAAGCCATCACAGATTTAGGTGCTTCAAGGATGTCAGAAGACTTTCTTTCCACAAAGCATTCAATGCCTCAGCTTCTACTGCAACTTCTTCACACTCACAAATCAGTTCTTGTCTCTTCATTTAAAATATACTTAGTGGAAGACGTCTCAAACTTCTTGAAGACTGTTCTCTTTGCTCAGATATCTGGCCTCCTTACAGAGCAGGAACATTTGATACCTGTGTTAACTACAGTTTTCACAAATGACGAAAGCAAACGAGAGCATCTCCTGACCAAATTCAACACAGCTGGCTCGTTCCATCCTGCAAATAGACACGCCATTAGCCATTCAAACCTGTGCTCTGCCAGTGTCAATACAATTAATGAAAGTGCCACAATTTTAAACTTCATTGACTGCAAAGTTTGGTGTTTTGCAAGATTGAGTATATATACCTATAATTTACGTTTTATACCTAATGAAATTTAATATTTGAATCAATCATACCAAAGGTATGTGAAAGAAGAATATAGAATATAGCACTTATTTTTAGAAGAATGAAGTTTAAACACACTGCAGATAATACATTTTTTGAGAGCTAAGGTAGAAAAGTCAGCTGAAGTTGCTTTTATTTTGTCTGTTCTTTGGCAAATAAATGAAACCTAAGTGTATACAGATATTCTCTTTGCCGAGCAATTTCACTGTAGCCTATAATTGCACAGCTATTAGTGATAAATTCTGATTTACAGCTTAATTGGCCAGAAGTGAATATAGCCTCAAGGTCATTGTAATAAAGACAGAAGAAACTTTAGGGCGGTCCATAAGTTAAGCAAGAGATTGTCTGTAGCAGTGAGTGCAAAAGATTTGTTTAAAATATTAGAATACAACATGGGGACATATTGCAGTTTGGATTCCATATGTAACACGAAAGGTCAATTCGAAGTGTTCACAGAGGTCCAACAATAAAATATTTTATATTTAACAACAAGACTCTGGTGTTTTTTCCCTATAAAGGAAACCTATAATTACATGATGTCAAAAGGAATTAAAAACGGACCAATTAAAGCCTCCAGGAAAGTTAAGCTTTAAAAGAAATGAAGCAGGAAATTGGGGAAAATAGAAGAAAGAATTTAAAAAACCTAGAAAGGCATGTGGAGCTGATGCACTTGTGATGGCCTACTATTACTCTATAAAATAGAAGTGAAAGCTTAGTATGTAGGAAGTGACTCTGAAAATTATAGAAAAATAGAGAATTTTTTAAGCTAACCATACTCTCAAATTTATTTATTTATTTTGCAGAACCAGGGATTGCACTTAAGACCTTGAGCTTGCCAGGAAAGAATTTTTTCACTGAGCTATCTCCCTGACCCCCTGAAATACATTTAAATATTTGAAAGCTATCTTTGGTTTTATGCAGAGCCAAAAAATAGGGGGAATTCTTTCTCATACTTGATCAACCAATTTTCAATATATCACAGTTATTGGAATTTGGAACATAGTTTCTAAAACAAAGAACATGTACAATTGTGTTAGACTTAAAGAATAAAATGACCCTAGTCCCTCATGAAATGAATAAAGTGAAAGTTTTTAATAATTTCAAGTTGAAGTACCCTCTATTTGTCCCAAGTTGAAGGAATATCCAGGAAACTAATAAAACCTCTGCTATTAGTACCCCTGCTTGGCCCCATGGACACTGACATTGCAACTTTTTTTTTTTTGTACCAGGGATAGAACTCAGGAATTTGTACTTGGCAAGCAGGCACTTACACCACTGAGCTATGTCCCTGGCTTTGGACACTGATATAATTGCTTTGCTAAAAGGCATTTTACAGCTTTTTGAATAAAATCTAGATGAATTATTGTTAACCATAATAAATACACTTTACTAATAATATGATATTCATTTTAAAAATGCAGGTTCAAAACCAGCCTCTTTTCATTGATTTTAGGTACTTGAATTTCTATCACCAGTGATGCAAAAATGAAAGAAATATCCTAAAAGGAGAGAAAAGCTGGGCACACTGAGTGAAGACTATGCCCATATTTAAGTACTGATATTCTTTTCTGAAGGTGTTGAATGAGGTCTTGATAAGAAACCCCCAAGGAATGAAGCATTCAGTGCATACACTTTTATTGATTCTAGAAATCTATGCATAGGAGAAGAAAAGGAACAATAGTTCATATAAATGACCTGAAAACATATCTTGGATACTTTCATGGCTTGAATTGGCCTGCAGCACATATAGATTTTTTTTTCTCCCTCGAGATAAACTGTAGTCACAAAGATTCCCATAAGACTCTGCTATCAGGAATTTATAAGAGATTATTCTTAGATTTGGGTTTTTCCCTTCTGGTGTTCTTTTTTCACCATAAGTACTAGCTGTTAGAGACTCAAGAGAGTCACAAAATCTCATTGTAAGTAAATATATAGGCAGGAAAGGGCTACTGAGGACAAATACATGCAAGAAACATAGGCAATAAGGGCAGTTACTGTTACATGGACATCGCTAGAACTCGAAAACTGCACATTAGTGTTTGAGGCATCAGAGTGAGACTCTGTAACTTTGTTAACATCAAACATCTGGATTTTAGCTGTGAAACTTAAGAAAATTAAGAAATAAAGGCAAACATATCAGGTGAAAACAAGAGGAATGAAAGGCTTGTCTAACATGAAATTTCACACAATGAAAGTGTTTGTAGTAAGGAAATACATTTTATCATGAATAAGTGGCCAAGTGGGAAATTCTGAATATCAAGTAGGTATGGTAGATGAGGTAATACATTAGATAGCAAACCCATTTACTACAGTCTTAAAGAAGCTTTGTAGGGCTAGACTGACTGATGCATGGCATGAGTGATGATAAAAATATAGTATTATAGCATGTGATGTTTCATGACACCCATGTGGATTTCCATACAAGATTCATGTCTCAGAAATTGAATTGGTGTTCATGTAGAAAAAGACCCATTTGAATAGATTGTATCCTGCACTATAAAGTTCATAATAACTGTGCTGCTAGAATATTTCAAGCTTTCTTTCTTTTGTTCTTTCTTTTTTTCTTTCTCTTTCTTTTCTTTTTTTTTTTTTTTTTGTATTTTTAGGTTAGGTTGTACAGGGTGTTCAGGGTCTCACTACTAGATCAGACTCATAGTGATCGGCCTGTTTACAGCCTCCCAAGAACTAGGATTACAGGTGGGAGTCACAACGCCCACTCTCAATTGCTGTCTCAGCGTGCCCCGGGGGCTGTGCCAGCAGTCAAGATTTCTTTTCATTCAAAATTTCTGCAGTTTTGCACTTATCTTGTATTAAATTTTATTTTCAGTGCACATCTACTTTTCTCCTTATCTTCTGAGCCAGGCCCTTCCCAGGAGCCTATACTTACACTGAAACAAGAGGACTATTATGGCATGGGTGTCATTTGGGTGGTCTCTGAAACATGTGTTGAAAGCTTGGTCTTCAGATGTTCACAGGAGTGTGCAATGTGCTGATTTGCTTGTGCTTTTTTTGGTGGGATAACAGATAGATCAGTGGCAATGTAGGTGCCACCAATGCTCAAACATTTGTAATAGTGGGATGAGTAACGGGATGAGCAGCCATGGAAAATTCTGTTTCACTTATGCACAAACTGCTTCTTGGGTAATGAATAAAGAGACTCTTGGAAAACACTAAATGCCTTATTATTTTAGCATTATCTAACTAAACACACAAAAGTGTATTCATGCATAGTATATGTTCTTGAAAACTACACTGTGTACTTAAATTTTTTAAGAAAGTTGAATGCAAGTACCTACAATATTTGAACTGGCATCAAGTATGAAAAGGCCCTTCACAGACTTCTCCAAATACAGCTTCTATAACAAAAATGGAATACCCATTTCTGACAAAACAAAACAAAAAAGGGGGTCTAAATAAAGGACCATTTTGTGGTAAAATTATATATGTATATATGAATAGGATAGATTAACAGCTATTTTCTCTTAGTTCAATGAGAAGAAAGGTTTGTACTAATATTGCTTAGATAAGATATCATGTCTGCATATTGTCCTCTGAATAACCACTATGAAGACAACAATATGCAATGCATTAATTATTGTAACTGTCCTACTAACCTGTTTTGAAACTGTTTCAGTGCTATTTTATTTTCTCATTAAAATGAATAAAGATAAACAAATAAATTTTTAAGGGAAAAAATGAGCATAAATAAAGAAAAAAAGCCAAAAAGGGCACAAAGAAAGGAGATTCATCAACCTTGAAGCAAATCTATTCTATATATCACATCCTGATTGTGCTGAAATTGATCAGGTATTAATCCAGAGAAAATAGCTCAAGAATAGCAACCCAGGTGTTCTTAATCAAAGGGTGAAAGTCAGGTGTATGTTTGATTAAACCCTATTGTAGAATGTAGAAAAAAACAGAGAATAATGATAAAGAAAGTAGATCAGGGAAGGGTTGTCTTTTTAAAAAAGTCTGAAATATAAAAGGAATTTGACACATTGTTAGTTTCCACACTGTAAGAAATTAAGGATTCCATTTCCTGTGCCATCCTGTCTCACGCACAGCAGTCGTTGACCAAATAAAGGTGTGCAAAATCCACAGTGTGACGTTGATCAGATGTTATGAATCTATCATTATTTCTGGACATGAGTCACATTTTTATAAAGTGAAAAAATAATCAAGAGAGAAACTAGATACAGGTCTAGGAAAATCTCATGGAATCACACTATGTGATTCAGAGTAGAGGTCATGTAGTGTGGCAGGTTGGAAGACTTGGGAACATTTCGGGCGCAAAGAACAGCAGGTACAGAGGCCTGGTAAGTGCATATCTACTGGATTGGTAGGCACACTGTCCTTCTTGATCCTAGGCAATGAGGCAATATCCCAGAGAAGTAGCATTGTGAGAGTCAGGGTTTAGTGTGACCATGTTTGACTTTAAGTTTCAGAGGACATAAAAAAGTGTGTAAGTAAACTGAGAGAGGGGAAATAGGGACATGAAAAGCATAATAGCAACTAACTGAAGATTACAGGCTAGAGGGTGGAGTTCTGAAAGGTCAAGAAGTTTTAGAGTAATATTCCTTAAATGGAACCAAGGAAACAAACAATGACTACTCCCTTCTCTGTCCTATTCAGTTGGCAATGGAGAACATGTGATAAATATTTGCAGTGGAAGAGAATAGTGTTATGGTTGTGTCTAGGTGTCCCCCAAAGCCTCATGCAGTCAAGGGGCAGCTCCTGGAGTTTGCGATTGATTACTGTGGGTGTGGATGCTGCACCTGTTCTGGGGCAGGTAATTTGCATTACAACATAAGGAGGGAAGAGAACCTAGCTGCTTGAGCTGCGGCTACTCCTCCCTTTTCTCCCTTGCTCTTTGCCGCTTCTGTGAAAGATTGCTCTCTGCCATATGCTACTCTGCCTTGGAGCCAGCTGAATATGGACTGAAACCTGCAGTAACTGTGAGCTAAATAATCCTTTCCTTCCTTCATTTTGAGTGTTGGGTATTTGTCCCAGCAATAAGGGAAGTGTGACTGAGACAAAGAGCAACAAGGTTCACTTATCTTTATCAGAATTTTCAAAGTGCTATGTACAATGGTGATTGAGACCAGTGTGGTGGTGCATGCCTATAATTCCAGGGCTTGGGAGACTGAAAACAGGACGATCATTATGAGTCTGATCTGTGTAGTGGAACCCTGTAAGAACCTGTACTAAAATGCAATATATATATATA
>NW_004524726.1:5479169-5481302 GCF_000260255.1 Octodon degus
GCAAGCAATCAAACAAGCAAACAAGAAATAAAGAAGAAAAGTGTATAATATATAATGAACCAACACGCAGTTGACAACAATAAAATGATCAACTATGCTATGTTTGCTGGATCCCAGAGCCAGTAGAATTCACCAGAGCAGTGATTCATATGCAGAAAAAACCTATTACCCACCAATTAAGTTTGCTTCATATTCACAAAAGATGAGTTGAATTTGCAAAGAAAGGCAGCAGGGTTCCATGTCCTTCAAAATTAATCTCTGACTCAATTACTTTTCTCTCTCGGCTGGGACAAAATACCCAGCATCCCAAATTAAGGAATTCAAGGTGGCAAGGCTTATTTAGCTCACAGTTTGTGGAGGTTTCAGTCCATACTCAGCTGGCTCCAAGGCAGAGTGACACATGGCAGAGGGTAGCAGGTGATGGTGGCAAAACAGCAAAACAGCAAGAGCAAAGGGAGGAGCAGCAGCAGCAGCAGCAGCAGCAGCAGCAGCAGCGGCAGCAGCAGCGGCAGAGGCAGAGGCCTCGCTCCCTTCCTTATGTAGCATTCAGGCTTTCTGTGGGTGCAGCACTCACACCCATACTCCCAGCATTGGATCATGAATTAATCACAACTTCTAGAAGTCTGCGACCCCATGACTTTGGGGGAACACCTAGACACAAGCCATAACAATCTCTAGTGGAACTTTGTGTCAATCTCAATGAAACATTTTTAATGAAATATAAGGGAATTATCCTGATCTTTAAATATTCTGACTAGTTGTTAATGAATATGTTTAAAATACTTAAAGAAAATTATTTTATCTTAAGAGATTAGAAATTAAGTTTTGGAGACATTTCATTCTCACTTATTAAGCAAATCTTTAGTCTCTAGGGAGTAATTGCATGATAACCAGTGGGGGTTAGATTTCAGATATCTGATTTATAAGTATATAAGTCCTAAGTTCTTTATTTGCTGTCCCAGAGATTCCTCATTCTATGAAGCTCCAAAGCAGTCCTTTCCTTCCTTTGTTTTTCAAAACAGTGGGATGATCTCATAAATATGTGTAGATTACTTTAGGAGTTGTCCCTTTTTAGGGTTTTTTTTCCCCCTTTTGGTATGGTATGTTTAATGTTTAAATTATATGGGGTGTGTGTGTGTGTGTGTGTGTGTGTGTGTGTGACAGTTTCAAAGCTGAGGAAGATAATACAAAGCTAAATAGCACCTCTATGAGAGCTTCAGTAAAATAAAACACATAAAATTTCTAGAAATGCTTCTTGTTTTAATTGTTCACAAATTATGATTCACATGGACAGAGTATGTCCATGTGCTTTAGTTGGCATGGAGGGACCTAATAATTCTAAGTCACTGAATGTGGAATGATTCTCTTGGTTTTGAAAATGCCAACAGAAACGTGGGGGAAGGCAGGAGAAGGAGACCCTGGAAATGACCTAGCTGCAGTATACATACATACCAAGTCCCCAAAATGAATGTAAGCATAATGTGCTGCAAACACACACATGTTAAAAAAGGAAAATAAATAGGCAGAACCTGATGCTTCTGCTTGCTGAGTGGATAGAGACAAGCCTAGAATAAGGGTAGTAGATCCGTTGCATTAAGTGCTCAATGTATTATTTGGGTTTTTTTCTTTGACCTTATGCTAGTTATTTATGGAAAGTGAAGCACTGAATAGAAGATTATTTTCTTTTCATGTGACCCGAGCAGTCACTGGACTTTCATGTTGGGTCGGGCTCTATGCTAGCTACTCTCCATATGTACTGTAAGGTAATCATCAAACCTAGGAGGACTTCTTAGGGATGACATTCTTACTCATAGGATTTCTGTCATTCATCTACCATCATTTCAGCCATTCTTATAATCATCAGATATTTGTAATTTAAAAATTTTTTTCTCCAAATTGATTAGATTTACAAAACATCTTTATCATAAGCAAAATGTCAATAAGTCAGGCTTAACATAGTACTTGTCATTATTCTTTACAAATATTTATTTGGTAAAATGAAAGTTTTTGAGTCTTTTTTTATTAAAAAAACCCTTCAAATTAGGGCAAGGGTGACAGCTCAGTGTTGTAAGTGCCTGCCTGGCAAGTGCAAGGTCCTGAGTTTGTGCTGCAGTGTTTAAAAAAAAATACATA
>NW_004524726.1:5481402-5483025 GCF_000260255.1 Octodon degus
TATTTACTCTATTTAGTGCAGAGTGTACAGGGTCTCACTACAGAGACAGAACTCCTAGTGATTCTCCTGTTTTCAGCTTCCCAAGCACTGGGATTATAGTCCTGCAGCACCATGTCCAGTGTCAGTCTCAATCACGGTCTCAGTGCACCCTGGGGGCAGTGCCAGCACAGCACACCGGGGATGGAGCCCGGTTCCTTGTATCTGCCTAAGTGGGTGCTTTAGTGTGCTGAGCTATCTGGCTGGACCTAAAAAAATTTTAAGTAAATGAAATGAAACAAAATAAATTTTAAAACTTCAGTTTTCCAAGGTTATACCCCAGTGGCACAGTGCCTATCTGGCTAATGTGAGGTCCTGAGTTCAATTCCCAGTCCAAACAAATAAATAAATAAAATAAAAGAAAGAAAGAAAGAAAAGAAAAACTTCAACTGGCAAATAATTACTACATGAAATACATGACTTAAGTGTCAACTAAAATCACCATCAGTGTCACAGGTGACACATAGCCACAAACTATTCACAATGTGAGAAATACTTTTCTGTATCTTCTCCCTCATCCTAGGTATTTAGGTTTTAGATATGACACAAAATACAAGAATAAAACATGGTTATATTTTTGTAACAAACTTCAAAGGCATGTGAATCACAAGAGTACTCAAAATGATCCAGTGGATGTTGAAAAATACTAAACATTTACATTGGTTTCTATTTTTTATCCTTTTAATTTTTATGTTTTGTTACAATGCTATACATTATATACATTATGTGGCAATGAACACAACCTATAAAATTTCATATTATTTAGAAACATACTAATGTGAAGTAAATTCAAGGATATTTTTACTAATGGAATGAAAATATAATGAAAATCCTGCCATGTACTTCTAGATTTATACTCCCTTTCTTGTTCCTTCACTCTTAGTACAGCTGTGTGGTTTTAACTTGAATAGAGACAAGCTGGTTGAATATTAATAGTCATCTCTATGCTAGCCCTTGAAAGAACCTGTAACCTTAAAAATCCAGAAATGTATAGCAAATGGAGATCAACAAATTTATTAAAAAAATTATTGTATAATTTTTCACAAAATACAAATAAGAAACTAAAACATAATGATCACAATTATTTAACTTTAAAATCCACAAATATAAGAAAACAGAAATATTTTTGTAACTTATTGACTCATAAAACATAACTGGACCTGACTTTGTTTGGCAGTGCAACTTGATTTGAACTGAGATGAGAACATTTACATTCCTTATGCTCCTCAACATGAATATGTACTCCTGACATAGATATTTAACTCTGACGTACAACCCCATGTCTTCTCCTCTGAATTCAGCAACTGTTGTTGTATTGTACATTGTGGTCTCTAAATTAGTTGTTAAGATTACCAGAGATAAGCATGCAAAATTGGTAAAAAAAATAAATAAATAAAGAGAAGAAAAAAATTTAAGCATTAACTGTTCCTTTCTGTTGGCCCACAGAAATCAGCAACATGATTATCCAAACTATCTGGTGTATATACATGAATATATCTTTTTCTCTTCTTTCTTTCTTTCTTTCTTTCTTTCTTTCTTTCTTTCTTTCTTTCTTTCTTTCTTCCTTCCTTCCTTCCTTCCTTCCTT
>NW_004524726.1:5483125-5487252 GCF_000260255.1 Octodon degus
CTTTCTTTCTTTCTTTCTTTCTTTCTTTCTTTCTTTCTTTCTTTCTTTCTTTCTTTTCTCCTTTCTCTCTTCCCAGTTAGCATTCAAAGATTTCAGACAAAAAGTGTAGACCTGCAGGCTAATGTACAATGCAGTTTATTTAAAATGTCATAGAAACAAGTGTGTTAAATAACAACCCTCAGGATCCAAATTGAGCATAACTCTGAATATTATTTGCCAAGAGATTGTGGAAATGTAAACATTCAGTGGGTGCTAGGATCATCCTACATATTAGTTCTATAAACCTGACATTTCATGATTGCATAGAATGTTAAGAAAGATGTGAAGTGTTAGCAAAGATATAGATAGATAGATTCACATATCATATTGTGTATATCTATATTATCTAATATAAATAATTTTTATTATCTTACACTTAATACTTATACTCTTGTTTTCTAACTGGACTATGTCTAAGGTTTTGATTCAATTAATAATTTATAGGGGTTACTTGGCTCCATTTAAAGTATAAGTTTGTAGATAAAGACCTTTTCAACATGGATTTTGAATTAACTAACACCAACCAACAATTTAATTTAGAGATTAAGTTGTGATGTGAATTAGTAATTGTGACAAATGCAAGTTAATTTACCCATGTAGGAATGCTACATTGTAAACATGGGCCCACACTGCAGAGATAGGGAACCTATCTCGGACATAAGCTGATACTCACTACTGAGATAACTTTCAAAGAAATGACATAACATAAAATAACTGTTATAACCAAAATGAAAAAAATTCTGGAGAACCAGGCAGGTTTTGTGCAAAAATGGTAACATAATTAGAAAAAAAATCCAAATGGCATGATGCTTTTTCTATATGTACTTTTGGATATGACCATTGGGCCGAGAAATAAAGTTCAAATGGGTGATGGTTCATGGAAAGTCATAAAATAGAATTATTAGCATACTATCATTCTTAAATATTTTAACATAGGTAAAAAATTTGCTAGTCAGAAGGCATGAATTACTTGGGATTAGGGTTTTTGTGACTTCAAATGTTATATACCAGTGCATGTGTATATTGTACACAGGGTCAGTGGCACTCTACTCCTGCTGTCCAGAAATAATATTCTCTAATGTAAAGTATTTGTGTTTAGATCTGGTCAGAAGCAGGCATACCAATATATCTAAGAAAGAGCATGGCCACTAAAACAGTTCCTGGCTTGAGGTTGTTTTTAGCTATTTTCTTTAAGTCCGAAGAGAAGAGATGATATGACTATTTTTAGAAGTGTCGCTGAGGTTATTCTGAAGACATTAATTTGAGGTTCTATCATTTATTTATAAATTCACAGCATAGTTATTTATGTACATATTCATGTATTTTACATTATGTTCATGTGTGACACTCTGAGGTGCCTCGATTCTCATTTCTTTCTCTATCTTTGCCAACCAGATGACCTTTACTACTTCAGTAACAAAGTGACCTTCCTCAAGACTGGAGGTTTCTATTCTTACACTGAAGCTATTTATTTGGATGCAAGCTAGATTGTTAGCTATATCCATAGTTTGTGATTAAGAAAATTCATTCTGTCACATTTGGGGGTAGAGACCCTTCCTACATTATGGAACCAAAAGAACTGCTGCGAGTAGGCCCAGAGGGACCAATTGGAAATAAGAAATTAGGGAAATAAAGTGGAAGGAGACTTTGACATCAGAAATGTAGACTTTCATTTTCGTTTTGTCAGTGCTGATTCCTGCTTTGTGGACATGTGGTTCCACTGGTATTCATAGCTATATTACATCTGAGCGTCTTTGGCCCTTAATTGCTTTGCAGTTTGCCACAAGCAGTGAAAGCTTTAGTAAACAAGGCACTGGGAAATGCAATGTGCTATGGCTTGCATTTTTATTGTACTTGTTTTGATTAGTTGAATCCATTCTACAATTGATACAGATAAGGGGACTTATTTTCTTGATAGTATAAATTTCTCACGTATAGAATTACATATCCTTAAAATTCATGACTAATAAATAAAGGAATATCTTTGATTAGCCATATGCCAGTTAGTAAACTAAATCTGGTAACATACTAAATTACTTTATTGTAGCCTAAGGTTGTCAAATAGAGTGCTACCTTTCTTAATTTCTCCATGTTATAATAACCTGAATATTAATAATTACTTACCAAAGCTAAAGAGAGCAATGAATGATTTATGTAACTTCTTTCCTTTTTATGTATTTAGTTAGTACAAGGTCTACAGGGGCTCACTACACAGATCAGACTCATAGTGATCCTCCTGTTTTCAGTCTACCAAATGCTGGGATTGCAGGGGCATGCCACCATACCCAGTCTCATTCACAGTCTCTGTGTGCCCCAGGGGTGGAGCTGGCACAGCATGCCAGGGATCAAACCCTGGTCCCTGAATCTGGTGAAACAAGCTCTTTAATCTGCTGAGCTATCTTGCCAGCCCAATTATGTAGTTTCAAATAGCACACATCCTATATAAATTCCATATGCCAATATTCATATTAATCTTGTATTGATGAGGGATTATTAATCTGGAATTTTTATACATCTCATATATCACTAAGAAAAAGAAACTGTCAAGAAGTACAAATAAGGGTGCCGGGGAGATGGCTCAGTGGAAAAGAGCTTCCTGGGCAAGCACAAGGGCCTTAGTTCAATCCCCGGTTCCGAAAAAAAAAAAAAAAAAAAAAAAGAAGTGCAAATAAGTTTTCTCTATATTTATTTTTTTAAATGGAATTTAGATTTAAGGATAATTTAATATTTATAGAAATTACAAGTACTATAGTACAGAGTTTCCATATAGTGAATCTCTGTTTCTCTATCATTAACTTCTACTAGTAGGATTTGTTATATTTTTGAAACAATGTTGATTAATTACTACCTAAAAGCCACATTTTATTCATATTTTCTTAGCTTTTACTTAATTTCAATTTTGATTCGAATATTCCATCCAGAATAGAACATCTCATTTAATCATGTTAATCTCTTAAATTGTTTTTCTGGCTATGGCAGTTGTTAGTTTTTTGAGTGTTAATGAAATTATTCATGTTCATAAAAATTGCCACTATGAATGCAAGCACACTCATGTGCATAAGCAAATTAATACCTGTAAGTATACATATAATGTATCAGTGGCTATTTGTTTATTTATTTTTGTGGTACCTGGGATTGAACTCAGGACCTTGTGCTTGCCAGGCAAGCGCTTATTCTACTGAGCTATCTCCCTGGCCCTTGCTTTCTAAAACCAAAGATGATGTGTGTTCTGCAGCTCGCGCTCCATTTGGCCATGCCCTGGACTTCTACAAGTGGCAAGTATCTGGGGAATACCATTTGATAATCACTCCAACATTGCTGCTTCTGACTCCATAACTAAGTGCCTTGATGATCACTATCAGAAATTTTCACTGCAAATCACATTTTAAAATTTGGTATTTAATGCAAACAAAATGATTTTTACATTAGTAACCAAAGAATATTGTTACAAGAGCTTGTAGTTCACTCTCTGTAAGTGGGAGCTCATTTTAGAGCTTTAATTGGATGGACAAGAATTTGACACAAGAGTCTGTACTAAGGTATGACTAAAATATAATGAGTTTGAATCATATCAGAAGGTCTAGAGTAAAACATAAAAAATATAAAAAGCAATCCACAACAACTCCTACCCTTATGGAAGATGTAAACAAGGCATATTCCATTATTATGAAAACTTTGAATTATCCTTTCCTGATAGATGCAACTATATTATTCAGTTTGAATTTTTTTCCCATAATTCTGTTGAGAAACAAATAGCAATGAGACAGTTTCAAATCAAATTGGTAGGACAGTTTCAATAATTAACACACTGCATACATTCTTCCTAGTGGTTAATCGCTGCACAATATCCAGACATGATATCCTATTTACAAACACTATTAGAACAAATCCCTCTATTTATTAAGAGAATGTAACTATATATCTATCCTAACCATTCTGAATACACAGATACAAAATGGGCATTCATCTATATTCCCTTTTTAAATTCCGTTATTTGAATATTATAGGTGTGTTAACTCAGCAAAATATTCTAAAAGAGTCCAGTAGCCCACAATAGTATTGGGTCTTCTGCTTCACTGGCAATGTCA
>NW_004524726.1:5487352-5488294 GCF_000260255.1 Octodon degus
GTTGACCTGAGTCCCCTACAGCTCAAAATAACACCATGGCTTTACTTCTTTTTTATTTTTTCCATAATTTTATTGATAAAAAATAGCAATAGACAGTTTCAAACCAAATTGGTAGGACAGTTTCAATAATTAACACATTGCATACATTCTTCCCAGTGGTTAATAGTTGTACAAGATGCAGACTGGAAATACTATTTACAAACACTATTAGAACAAATCCCTCTATTCATTAAGAGAATGCAACTATATATCTATGCTAACCAATTTGAATACACAGATACAAAATGGACATTCATCTGTATCCTCTTTTTTTTTGTTAAGTTCCATCATTTAAATATTATAGAGGTGTAAATTCAGCAAAATATTTTAAAAGTTCAGTAGTCCATAATAGTATAGGGTCTTCAGCTTCACTGGCAATGTCAGATATTGTTGACCTGAGTCCCCTACAGCTCAACGTAACAGCATGGCTTTACTTCTTATATTTCGTTTTTATACTTTTCTGATGAATGGTTAAGACAAAGGTAAAGCAGGACCTATGCAACAAAAGTTGTAGCTATTGGGTCTGAGAAGGTCAGTGAAATCCCCTCAGGATTTATCCTGAGATCCTATACCTAGGATTGTAGAACGTTTGTCAGTGTCAGCCATGTGGATGAGTCACAGCGATTGCTTGGCCAATGTGCTCTCTGTGAAAGCCTGAGAGAATGTTTTCTCTCCATGTGACTGTCCTTAGGCACACTCTACATCATCAATCACTTTCCTCTTTGGCCCCATAATTTCCTTGATCAGAAAATTTGGGACATCACTGAGTTACATGTCATTACAGTACAAGTTCTCATATGTCCTGAGTCTTAATTGACCTTGGAAGGCTAGGGCAAAAATTTGGGCTTTCTTTTCAGCCCTCCTTTTTCTCTAATTTTGGTCTGCAAACTTAGGTTGTTAACC
>NW_004524726.1:5489109-5490787 GCF_000260255.1 Octodon degus
GAGTTTATCATTCTTTATAGCTGAGTAATACTCCATTGTGTAAAAATACCACATCCTTTTCATTCATTCCTCAGGTGATGGGCATCTTGGTTGTTTCCAAGATTTGGCTATTACAAATTGTGATGCTATAAACATAGGCACACTTATATCCCTAATCAGTTTGAGTTTTGACAAGGACAGTAGGTCATTTCAGTGTAGAAAGATTCTCTAAAATGTTATTATTATTATCAGCGGTGAATGTATTTTAACAGATATTCTTGTAGATAGAACTTAATAACTTCATCATACAAAAAATACTAAAAACTTGATACAAATTTTACTCCGTGTAAAAATGTGTTCATCATAGCCTTACATTTAAACTCAGGGTCATAAATACCTAAGAAAAAACATGATAAAGGCCATAAAATTACAGTAGATACTTAAACACAGTCACATTGGAGATTTTACTTAAGTGAAATAAGTGGGACACATACATGTAAGTATTGCTATGTTTTTCTGGTATGAGAAACCAGAAGTGTAAATAAGGACCAAAATGCATAATAAGAAAATGTTGAAATAGACAAGAGAATTAGGGAAGGGGGAGAGGGAAAGGAAGGAAAAAGAAAAACTGGAGAAGAGGGGGAAAAAAAAGAAAAAATGGGGGCCAGGGAGATAGCTCAGTAGAATATGTACTTGCCTGGCAACCACAAGGCCTAAGTTCAATCCTGGGTTCTGCCAAAAAAAAAAAAAAAAAAAAAAAAACAGAAAGAAAGAAGAAAAAAATAGAAACAAAACTTTTGTAAATCAGGAGAGGAAGAGTTTCAGGGAGGATGGAGGAATGGGATAAAAAGAAAAATCAAAATATGTCATGTGCAGTTATGAATTTCCTATTTGGAGAGAATCTTTGCAAGGTGTGATAAAAAGTACAGAGAAGGCTGTGGCCTGTCACCATCCAACAGAAAAACAAGCTTGTAGAACCACGACAGTGTGCTCCCATCTTGCCCCATGTGGAAAAGATCAACAAAGGTAAATGTTTTGAATCCAGTAGGACACAGAGACACGAAAATGAACTTTACGAACTACTTCAGAAAGTCACAAGAATCACAGAATAAGAATTTCAAACAAGGGAAAGTATTTGGAAGAAGATTAATGGTAACATATTTTTACAGTAGAAACATTTTCTCAATTTAAACAGACATCATAGCTTTGATCATACCTCATATGACATTCTTTGCATTTCAGTACTAATTACATAAATACTTCTTTGGCAAGAAAAATATGAACTATGAGGGAAAAATAATTGGGCAAGGAAATTGTATCAAAATTAATACATCATTTTCCATTAAAATATACCATCAACAAAGCTGAAGTAACAACATTGGAAAACTTATTTGCATAAACATATATCTTTGAACATGGGAATGTATAGAACAGTAAAACCATCAAAACAAAGATGAACAAAATAAACATTGGGAAAAACACAAAGAGACATTTCAAATTGCCACTATAGATTCAGGAAAGTTTTCATTGTTAATTATTTGAGATCTTCCAATTAAACCTATACAAATTGAAAGCAATGTGTATTACACATATGTTGGAATGATTTGAAAATAACGTCCAGGGGCTGGAGAGATGGCTCAGTGGTCTAAAGCACCTACTTAGAACAAGCTTGGCAAGGCATCAGGGACCGCGGTTCAAT
>NW_004524726.1:5501751-5508716 GCF_000260255.1 Octodon degus
GTTTGTAAATAGGATCACAAGTCCACATCTTGTACAGCAATTAACCACTAAGAAGAATATATGCAGTGTATTATTTGTTGAAACTGTCCTTCTGATATGATTTGAAACTGTCTCATTGCTATCTGTTTGTCAATAAAACTTTGAAAAAAAAATGTGTATGCATCCTCTCTCAAACAACTACAGTTACATAGCATAGACTGCCTGTTTCACATGTAGTTCAAATACTCTGGCTCCACCTAGACTGCTAACTAAAATCTTTTGTCTGAGTCCCCATCGAGCCTATCACAGAGTTGAGCATCTTTTTTATCCTAGAATAGACTTACTAAGCATACATTTATGATGGTGATGCAATTTCTAAAGAATTGTTAAGGGGTAGGAATTTTTGGGGCCTGGAGGCGTATCTTTACCAAATAATGTCATAGCCAATTCAAGCTGCCACTTTTAGAGTGGTATGTGGATGACCTCATTTAGTCACTTGAGTTAAAACATCAGCGAAGTAATTCAGTGACAAATCTCATACAGACCAGATGTTACAAATTGGTTGGTTTTTCAATTTTCTTCTTGAAATTGTGGGATCTTATAGCTGTAAATTATTTGTGTTTCTTTTGTGCATTCTTATTACACCTTTGCCTTAGCAAAGCACAAATATACACATCCTTATGGCTCAAATCAGATTTACAACTGAAAAATATATTTTCAGAAAATTATACCTTTACCTTTTTTGATACCGAAGAAATTGTAAAAGAAAGAGTTATAAATTACTATTTGAAATCATAATAAAATATATAATTTTTTGACTATATAAAAGCATGTACAGATAACGCTATTACTGTAGGTAAGAAAGGTTCTCATTGGCAAGATGTAACCTTTCAACCCCAACTCTATTCCTGAGGAAAGCTATACACTATCTATTAACCTGAGAAACTTTTTCATTTAAACTAAATAAGAAAAATAATAAGCGCATTACCATTTACATTAGGTTCATAAGTTCAAATTATGATTGGCTTTCATTAAATTTGAGAATTTAGTAAACATTAACAAGTTCAATAGAAAAATTTATACTCATAGTTTCAGAGATTATTTACCATTTTAAGAGTTTATGAAAGAAAAAATATTCATCACATAGCACTTTGAAATGATAGAAAATTTGGAGAAAAATATAAAAAGTGTGATTCTACTTTCTAAAGTTAATCCTATCTTAATGTATCTTTCTAGTTATTTTCCAGTTAAATCTATGTTGAATATTATTCTTTACATTTTGTTCTTTTTCCTTGTACATTTTGACTGTTTACTAGTTGTGCTATTATAAATACTGGTGTAGTAAACAGAAAGCTATAGATATAATTTTGGTTTTCACTAATGGATTAACAATGTGTACATAATTTTGTCTATTATGTTTTTAAATAAAAGGTATATATTCACCCATGGAATTATTTAATAAAAAACCAGTTTCCTTTTCCAGGTCTTTCTTTAATACTTCAGCTACTTCATTTTTGTTGTTAAGCACTGTATCCTAATTATTGTTTTTTCCTTTCTACTTCTTGATTTTTTTCTATTTGACACATTACCTCCAACTGTCCATTATACAGAACAATTATTTAACTTTTATTTCTCTAATAGTTTCTACCATATCATGACCCCGTTGTATTTGATGCACTATCCTTATAAATGTAAAACATAATATTAGTAATAGTATTGAGTATTTGTACATATATAGGTGTATTTGAATGCAACCTATTTTTGTTTGTGGAAACTTGTACAATTTTACTAACTCTCTGGTTTTCTGAATTTTTTAAATAACATATAAGGGACTATTTTTTTCCCTTTGCCTAGACTACTATGTTCTACTTGAAACTCATATACTCCATTTCTAGGAAATGTTCTTGTTTTTGTTTTATTGGTAATTCCTTTATTTCCTTTTACTAGGTTCTTCCTTTCTGGAAATCTCAGGAGCTATTAAGTCTTTTGGATAGTGCCTTGTGTTTCAGTCTTACTATTCTTTATTCCAATTTCTGGTACATTTATTCAAATCTATTTTCCAAATATTTTATTGACATGTTTGTATTTTAATGATATTTTCAAATTTTGAAGCTTCAGTTTTGTCCTTTTAAAACTTGCATCTTATTCTTGTTTCAAGATAGTAGAGTCTTCTATTGTTTCTCTCTGAAACTATGTATGAATGTGTAATACTTTTTCTTTGCCATGAATATCTGTTCCCTCTAGTTGTTGTCTATGTTTATGTTGATATTTTACTTTTTAGGGAAGGATCTACAGGGTGTTCAAGGTCTCACTACTAGATCAGCCTTGTTGTGATCCGCCTGTTTACAGCCTCCCAAGAGCTAGGATTACAGGCACACGCCACCACGCCCAGTCTCATTTGCTGCTTTATGGAGCCACAGGGGTGGGGCCAGCACTGCAGGCCTGGATATGGAACCCCTGGCCCCTGTGACTACTTGCAGGCACTTTAATCTGCTGAGTTATTTGGCTGGCCCTATGTTTATGTTGATCTTTAAACACTACCTTTCCCGTTAGCTTTCTTGCAACCTATGTTTACAAACATATTGTTTGATTGTATGTTGCTGTTTTGTAATTTTTATGCTAGAAGCCAAAATCTGACTTTTGTTTTTTTTCTAGTTCTGTGGGAGGTGGTTCAGTGACACGAAATGCACTGGTAGTTTCAGTATTTGCTCAACATGCATTTTCTCCCCCATTAACTGTGCCTAATATATGGGGTCCAGAAACCTCCGTTTTATCCTTTCAGAGAATAAAGTTATAGAGAACTTGAGTGAATAGGACAGTTGTTAGATTATTTAAGTCAGAATCGTTGTGACAGCATCTTAAATTTTCAAACATTATGCTGATTTGCAATCTCCCTTTCTTTCATATCCAAATTAACCAGTTCCTGGGGATATTTCAAAATGAGACTTCTTTTGTTCTCAATGTTTTATCTGATTTACATTTTTCATGATATTACTCTTTTCTTCTTTACCACCCTGCTTGTAGTCATTTTTTAAAATCATTCTGTTCCTTTTTCCAAAAAATTGGTATTCATGACCTCTATCCCTAATAACAAATCAGAAGTCTCAAATATAGATACTATGTGGCAATTTGCTTTCTTGATATTCTCTATGAATTTACATTTTTACTAGCAGTGTCTGGGCACTTTTACTAATAATTCCATAGTAATGATAAATGAAAATATGAGATTAATGAATGTATTTAGTTTCTAATTCTTAATTTTTATGTTTGACACATTAAGTATAACTGTCCACTCTGAAGGATTATAATTTAGCTTTCATTTTTACTTTAATTTCTACTACACTTCTCCTCCATTACATCTGGCATACCTCCCTAACAGACATAAAACATAACAGTAGTAATTTTACTCATAAAGCATAAAATACTTACAAATGTATGCAACTACATATGCAACCTCTATTTGCCTCTGGAAACTTGCAACAGACAAGTTCACAAAGCTTATAAGAAAACAAAACAAAGTTCTTGTCAAGAAGTGTTTCAGACCAAACATATTGCAGTTTAGAATGTGGGCTCTTGCAATGTAGTAGGATACTTTTCAACCAGAAAGGCAGGAAGCGATATGCAGAAGTTACCTTATTATAGTCTTCCTTTGATTTACACAATTGAAATTCCATACACTCAAGCTTATAATTGGGTGAAACCATTGCTTAACTACAACACTCTGCTTGTAGGTTGGGTTAATCACTGCCTGTACATCAAACTAAGTTGTAGTTTAGTACATCTCAAAGCCTCTTTGGAACAATTAATCATTTACATATAGGGGATGGTTTAGGTCAATTTATTCTGATTAAAAAATAGATAGGTGGGGGCTGGGAAAGTAGCTTGGCAGTCTAAACTCCTGCCTGATAAGCTCAAGGACCCTGGTTCCATTCCCAGTACCACATGCTATGCTGGCCCTGGCACCCAGGTGCTCTATGTTGGTCCCAGAAACCGGGTGTGGTGGCACATGTCTATAATCCCACAGCTGGGGAGGCTGAGACAGGAGGATTACTACAAGGCCAAGCTGTGAAGCTAGAACCTGTACCAAGTAAATAAATACAAGATTTTAAAAATGCAAAAGAGATCAGTGATATTGCAATTTTTCTCAATGTTGCCAATTTGATAAATTGAAATATCATAGTTTGAAACTAGAAGAGCAAGAGAAATATCTAAATTTAACACAATAGAGATAGAAATGTCAAATGCTCTATAAACAAGTAGATGAGTAGAGATGACATTCTTTAGGTATGATCTTAACTTGAATAAGAGGTCTATAAAGGAAAAAACATATTGGAGAAAATTATATAATTTCACTAAATTTTGTAATATTATCAAGAGCAATTATGAGCCATCACCAATTAAAATTCAAGAACTATTCATATAAACATTTAGACCTTATAGTGCTCAAGATTTTAAATATTTATTAGTTTATACATTATATCTTGTCATTTAATGTTAGTAAAGTATATGTATTCATTACAAATCTGTCTTTAAAATACTTTCAATGTTTTTGTGACAGTTCTACATATTTTGAGGCATTTAAATAAGATAAAAAGTCAGCAGGAATGAAAGAGGTTCTCCTGAGAAAGATGCAAAATGGCTCACATTTGAGAGGGCGCCAGGTCTAGATGTATTATGAAATAGATTATTGCTCATAAAACTTGAAAACATTGCTAAGCTTTAAGGCATGTTACTTTCATATCCTATCACTTTATATTGTTTGCCTCACATTTTAAAATTTTTGTTTAGCATTTGTTTTGTTTTCAAATATAGTACCTTCTATTAAAGCAAGATATAGTATTAAGACCTGAGAATGCATCATTTATTGTGCACATTTTTCACTAGTTGTGATGCGAATATCATAAAGGAAGAAAGGAACAATTTACCATTCCAATTAGTCTATTGTAGAACTTAATTTGCCACGCTGTAATCACCATAATTTTCATTCTCTTTCAATGCACATTTAAAGTTGAAAGAGGAAAAACATCTTGAAAAAAGTAACTAACAGTCAGTTAAAAGCATTTGGTGGTAAAATTTTGAGGTGTAGAAGCAAAGGTGGCATGGAATCAAAATACATCTTCAAATGCAGAATTTGACATTGGAATACTTTTCAGTTTATTGTTAGTTATAATATCCAGCAATTTTTTTTTTTTTTCGGACTTGGGGATTGAACTCAGATCCTTGCATTTGCCAGTCAAGTGCTTATCCTACTGAGCTATCTCCCTGGCCTCTCACCAGCAATTCTTAAAAAGATAAAAGAGACAGTTAGGTCAATCAATTGGAAATACCCAGAAAAACATAGTAAGCCTTTACTTTTAGTTTATTCCTTCAGGCTGTTGTGACATACATAATGACAATAAGATTCAGACCCTGATATTAAAATGCGCATAGTTCTAGTATAAAGACAGACAAGATGACTAATAAATTCCGTTTAGTGCAATTAGTAAAACAGATGTATACATTGTTACATTGCAAAAATTAACGATAAAATATTTTTTATTTCGGCCAAAAAGAGAATTAACAGAATATTTTGATCTAAAATTATTGATGATGGCGGACAAGTTGAACATTAGAAAATAGGAAATTTAGTGACAGAAAGTAACAACCATTTTCACTGATCTATGAGAGTAGACACGAATATATTTAGCTTACTGAAATTCTGTATTTTTTCTTAAGTGTATGATAAAGAAAATCTGTCTACTTAGATTAGCCTTTACCCAAGAGCATTTTATAGAAAATGGTTTAAATGGCATACCTCATAAAAATAAATGATAAAAATATTGTTGAAATGTAGAAAAAAAATTAATCCTAACTTTGAGACTATATAGCTCTGAAGTAGAGAATTTCTATAGCAATAAAATTATGCTAATTTGAGCACAAATGATTTTTTTTCTTTGTTTTCTGTATTTTAGGGATGGGTGTACAGGGTGCCCAGGGTGTTTAATAAAGGGTCTACTACTAGATTGGACTAGTAGTGATCTGTCTGTTTAAAGCCTCCTAAGAGCTGGGATTACAGGTGTGCACTACCACACCCAGTCTCAATCTCTAACTCAGCACACCCCAAGGGCAGGGACTGCAGGGCAGGCCTGGAGATGAAACCCCCGGCCCCTTCACATGCTTGCAGGTACTTTAAGCCACTGAGCTATTTGCCTGACCACAAATGATATTTGTCGGTATCTTGAAGACTCAGTACTTAATGGAAAGTATTTTGAAAGTTGGTTTGATAGATTTGATACATATAATAATCCCACGTGTTTACATGATCACATTTTCCTAATTAATAAAGTATTGTATTTTGAGTAACATAGTCAGATTGGGGTCAGAAAAAAGCTGGAAGCAACATAAAATAAAACCACTAAGGAAACAATTTAGCAGTTTCCTTACATGTGCAATTTTATTTATTTATTTATTTATTTATTTATTTTGCCATAATTTTATTGATGAACAAATAGCTGAGACAGTTTCAAATCAAATCTGTAGGACAGCTTCAATAATTAACACACTGCATAAATTCTTCTTAGTGGTTAATTGCTGTACAAGATGCAGACTTGATAACCTATTTACAAACACCAGTAGAACAAATCATTCTATTCATTAAGAGAATGTAACTATATATCTATCTTAACAACTTTGAATACACAGATAAAAAATGGACATTCATCTGTATACCCTTTTTTGGTTAAGTTCCATTAATTGAATATTGTGTAAACTCAGCAAAATATACAAAAAGAGTTCAGTAACCCATAATAGTATTGGGTCTTCTGCGTAACTGGCAATGTCAGAAATTGTTGGCCTGAGTCCCATACAGCTCAACATAACAGCATGGCTTTACTTCTTATATTTTGTTTTTATACTTTTCTGCTGGATGATTAACACCAAGGTAAAGCAGGACCTATGCAACAAGAGTTGTAGCTTTTGGGTCTGAGAAGGTCAGTGAAATCCCCTCA
>NW_004524726.1:5508816-5512472 GCF_000260255.1 Octodon degus
AAAAAAAAAAAGAAAATAACGTCCAGTAAAAACAAATGAGAGAATGAATATAAGTAACTTTATACTAAACAGATTGCAGTAAGGGTATAAACTAGTAAAATCAGTTTGAGAACTATTCCATAGTCCTGAGGAATTTAAGCATGCATTGGCTGCATTACCCAGTAAGTTCTAGAGAAATGAAATATATATGACCATCAGAAGGAAAACTAATAATCCAATAATGTTACATCAAAAATATGGATTAGTATATATTAATTCTTCCCATCTACTTAAAGGAAATAATAAACTGATACATACATAGGGCTTCGTAATACTTATTGTTACCTGTTCTTTAACTGACAAGGTGGTAACTCAAGCTTAATTTAACACTTCTAATTTTAACTTAGATTGTGTTAAAACATAACACTTTTTAAAGTGTTTTCATAGGCATAAAACTAGGATTAGATGTTCCATCTAAACCCAGCTATTCTCCTTCTGGGTATCTTCCCAGGAGAATTAAAAACATCATACCATAGAAATATGTGCACCCATGTTTATATCAGTATTTATAATATCTAAATCTTTGAAACAATCCAAATACCCCAAACTGAGGAATAGATATAAAAGATAAATTTTCTTTTTAGTAGAGTGGAGTACTACTCAGACATAAAAAAGATAAACTGGAGACTTCATAGGTAAGTGGATATAACTCAAGACCATACTCATAAGTGAAATTGATCAGGCTCCAATGTGTAAACATTGTATTGTTTCATTAGGGTGAGAAATTGAAAACTCAAATAAGATCTGAAATGTACAATAGATATTTTGAATTGAGAAGAAATGTTTTAAAGGCAAACCACACTGTGATAGGGGAAGGGATAGAAAGAAAGGGGGGATATTTATATATTCACAAAATAGTTAAGATAGTTACATAGCTCGTATTTCTTTGTTCATTGCAAGGAAAATTTTAGGGATGGAGAGAAATCTCAGTGCACTAAGCACTTGCTTAGGTAAGCACAGGGGCCAGGGTTCAATCCCTGTGCCAGGCATGCTGAGCTGCTGATGGGAGTCTGGGTGCAGGGGTGCACACCTGTAATTCCAGCACTACAGAGACTGAAAACAGGAGGAACACTTCAAGTTGGAGCTGCATGGTGAGACCCTGCATAAATAAATAAATAAGTAAATAAACAAACAAATAAATAGATAAGGAAAATTCTGTGCTGCTATTGTTTTGGACAAGATGCCATGCCTACACTTGTATTCCGAATAAATACTATAAGGATAACAATGCACAATGCAGTAACAGCTGTAACTGTCTTACTAACGTGTTCTAAACTTGGTTTCCCTGTTGTGGTTATCTTTTCTCTCCTTAAAATTAAAAGCAAATCATTAGGGTAAGAAACACATTACCATGATGCCCAGCAGATGAATTCATGCCCTGTACATGCTCATTTCACCATTCTTGCTACCTACTGGAGCAGTTCAGATTCCATCATGAATGCCCTCAGTGGTGCTGTCCTGGGTGTTTTAAATGGATAACAGTATTTCTGATGTTGAAAGTATTGGAAGACACAAGATGCCAGATCCAGTGAAGAAGTTGTTGTTTTTGTAAGCCCCCTTTCTTTTAGATGACAGCAGTACTCACTGCAGTTTTGATCACAGCTCATAAAAGAAAGAGGACTTCCAGAGTTGCTTTGGGAACTGACAAGAATGATGACATACATGTTTGAGATGAGGAAACTTTTTTTTTTTTGAGGTACTGGGGATTGAAGGCAGGACCCTGCGCTTGCCAGGGAAGCACTTATTCAACTGAGCTATCTCCCTGGCCCTAGAAAAAGTGTTTTGAGGGAGACTAATGCCAATATCTTTGTAAAATTTTAAGTGTGAACATTATTACATATTTTCATCATACTGCATACTTTTAAATTCAAAATGTTAACAGTGATAAACTTCTTACTAGCATGTTTTCACTAACTTACCTGATACCTGTAAACTGAATCCTTTCACTAATCTTTGCTCTCAGATGATGACATATCAGTACTTTTGAGAATGGTAGAGTTTAAAGATAACCCAGCTACTAGAAATTTGCATGGGACATGCTTAAAAATAATTTTCCAAAAAGTTGGAGTACAATAATTCACATGCAGGACTGGGGAGATGGCTCAGTAGAATAAGCACTTGCCTGGCAAGTGCAAGAGCCTGAGTTTAACCCCTAGTTCCACCAAAAAAAAAAAAGAAGAAGAAGAAGAAGAAGAAGAAGAAGAAGAAGAAGAAGAAGAAGAAGAAGAAGAAGAAGAAGAAATCGCATGTAGTACACAGAGTACACAGTCAATAAATATATACTGGTAGGCTATTAACATTTAAAGCATAACACATTAATGGGAGTTTCTGTTATTGTTAGTAAATATTAATTATTTTAAGTTATTTTAAAACATAGTACCCACTTTAAAATTGTAGTTGTAGCACTGATGTCTACTCAGCTTTTGAAATAAAGTAAGTATTTTCTTGGTTTCCATATGTAGAAGCAACTTCTGTTGTTGCGATATCTCCTCCTGGACAAAAATTGATGTTATGAAAAGGAATAATATCTTCAGAAGAATTTATTATGACTATATAATTGCATTAACAAAGGCTCACTGTCTCTTAAGATTTTGTGAGTGAACCTTAAGAAAGGGCAGCATGCTAGATTATTTTTCCTGTATGTATGATTATGCCTTCATCTCTATGTCGTGGCAGCAATGCAAAGAAGAAATCACAGCGCATATTAATATGATCTCTGCATAACAAAGACAGTAATTTGTTTCCAATGAACAAGTCAGACCCAAAATCAAAATATTTTTTTTCTTTCTTTAGCTTTAGTGCCAGTTGCATTGATAGCATGCTACTCTTACATAAAAGGACCTTTGGTCTTTTACTCTCTTATTGAACTAAGAGAATGAGAAACCCATAAATAAAGAAAATTTATAATCTTCAGAATGACAATAATAGATTCAGCTAATTTAAAACAATTGTTCTTAATTTCATAAGTTTGCTGCCAGTTGTTCTGCAGAGAAAAGAAACATTGAATAAATGATTCTGAAGTTACTTAAGTCACATGAAAATATATATTTTAAATTAAAGTCACATGTGCATATACTTAAAAACACATAAAATATATCAATTCAAAAGGAAATAAATGTTTAAGCCATCATTGTGGTGTGTCATACACTACAGATTGTTTTGCCATGTCTCAAGGTAATCAAGTGGGGAAGATATATGTCACTTGTGTATATTAGAAGATTATGACTTTTAGTCAGTAATATTATTGCTATCAATTTATGTGTTCAAGTTTTATAGTTTGTCTTCATTCATTTTAAAAAGAGTAGCACACCCAGTCATAAAATCTGCATTCTTCCCATACATGTATAGCTGTGAAAGCATATTCTACAGTAGACACATAATTATCTTTGTAGAATACTGTTGAAGATTTGGAAGGAACAGGTCTGTGATGAAAGTTCCAGATACATGACCTTCCCTGACTACTTGCGCTTTCTCTGCCTCAATGTGTATGTGTCGCTGCCGAGTTCCGGGAGCCCCCAGACCCAGTCCTAGCCCAGGTCCGGTGAGTGTGCGGAGAGTTTCCTGCTACCCTGTGCCGGCGGGACCTGTCCCAGCCCAGGCGCAGTGTGGGCCGGACC
>NW_004524726.1:5516385-5517338 GCF_000260255.1 Octodon degus
GGAGTATGGCCATCTTCACAATGTTGGTTCTTCCTATCCAGGAGCATGGAATATCTTTCCATTTTCTGAAATCCTCTACGATCTCTTTTTTTCGGAGTACTGTAATTTTCCTTGAAATGATCTTTGACTTCTTTAGTTAGATTAATTCCAAGGTATTTAATTTGCCTCAGTGCTATTGTAAAAGGTATTGTTCCTATAATTTCCCTCTCAGTGTGTTTGTTGTCTGTGTAGAGGAATTCTGTTGACTTTTGGTTATTGACATGTGCAATTTTTAATACTAGGTGAACTAACTGATTTTGTTTGTCAATTTCAAAATTAAAGAGAAGATATAAGAAGTATAAAATTTTAAAAACAACAATTAGCATTTGATGTTGCAAATCTTCTGTTTAAAATAATGAAATGGTTAAGATTACTGATTATTTTGTTACAAAATATATAAAATTCTAGATATTGCAATATATTTATTACAATAATCGTAATTATACTCTTTATATAACCCATACATTTATTTTACTACCTAACTCTAGTGTTTAAAACAGAGTAGCAGAGGGGCTATTAATCAAAATGTTTGCAACTGAACATCTATGAAAAATAAATAGCAATAAATTGAAAAACATAGTATAAAACTTATTCACTAATGCCAATGGCAATCTTTTTCTGTGAAAAAGAAAATATCAAAGAAAAATAGCTCTAACAATAATAAGATTATAAACAATTACACATTATTTAACAAAACTAAAATCTATGAGTCCTGCAAAAATATATGAAACATGTGGTTAAAACCATTTTAAGGAAATTTTCATGCAATAGAAGACAAAAAAGCCATCTATGTTTTTTAACTAGATACTAGTTTTTATAGACAAGACAAGTGATTGCTTATGAGAAATTATGTCTTAGTAGAAAACCAATGAGAAAATATGAATGGAATATAAACTGCTTACATCATATTAAAT
>NW_004524726.1:5519548-5520671 GCF_000260255.1 Octodon degus
AGATTATAACAGAATCTAAAATATTCCCTATGTTCTCCTGACATTGTAAACCACTGAAATATCATATGCCAAGTGTTATCATGTTTCCGATGATGTTTCTCAAACCCGCTGAAATGGCAGTCACACAATGCTGTAGTTACCCATGTATATTATAGGATATGTGGTAATAATAATACATTATTGGTTACTGCGTTTACTATATTTTTATCATTACTGCGGAGTATGCTATTACTTATAAAAATAAGTTTATTATAAAATACCATGCCATTTTACACTGTCAACAACCTCAACATCTCTTGATTATGTCAAGAAGCAGACCTTACTCACTTCTACTATGTATATTTGCATTACTCAGCTGTATATTTGCAAACAACCACGTTCCCTAATGACATTATCCTTTTTAAAAATATCTTACTACTGCATTATTACGTTATTCTGTATTTTTAGCTTTATAAATGCTAATAATTTAGTTTCTAGGTAAAAGTTTATAACTGTTTGAAGAAACTTTATGAATCACTAGTTTCACTCATTTTACAATAAAAATTAAATGAATTAGTAATAAAATACAAGGGTAACTATGCATACTTTGCATTTGACTTGTGTATCTGAGGTGCGTAATATGTCCCATGGGGATACAAAACAAACAAAACAAGTATTATAGACCTTGTATTTTAAACAAGGAGACAAGCAATATACAAGTATATAATTATATTAGCATCAAGAAAATAAAAAAATTATCTAATGATTTGCTCCTAATTGTTAAATACTGAATGCTGGTTATGAATGCCTGTCAGTACCTTCAAATTGAAATGTAAAACAAACTCAAAACTGGGGAACAAGCTTTGCTTGAAAAGGCAACTCTGTCCCTCTTGAGGCTGGGTCACTTCTAAACATTAGCTTTTTTTGTTTATCAAGGAATAATAACACAAACATTTTCATATGCTGCATGACATTTATTAGAAGTTTGTCATATGATGCAGACTACTGTGTTAAACTATCAAAGTATGCATATTATTTTTAATTTTCAGAACAATTACATAAAATCTTCTAAAGGCAAGAGTACTAAGAGATAAAAAACCTGTAATTTACCTAGAATTGTTCAACTATTAGGTGATGATACAGA
>NW_004524726.1:5521651-5523018 GCF_000260255.1 Octodon degus
GACATAATCATTTCCACATATTGAAAAGACAAAGGCAGCATAGGTCTGAGCTGTTCCAAAAATAAAAAAAAAATAATAAAGTGAATCATTTGATAGTATTTTATATCTTCATTTAGAATATATCCAAAATTGTTACATCTCATATCTCACACAGTTGGGAGAACTCACACTATAAACACTGAGTGTGTAGTTAATCTGCTAAATGAATGTGGCATTGATTAGTGCTTTTAGAAAGTACAGAAAATGTAAGTAAAGCTAAACTAGTCCTAGAAGAAAAAGAATTTGTACTTATCTTCACAAAGCTGAAAAACCTAAAGGATCAAGTTCATCAAGTAAATTAAGTGCCTGAACCCAAAGCTCAATATTATTATGAAAAGAAAACAAAATCTAGACACATACTTAGCAATACTAACACCTTCCAGTACACAATGAAATTTCCAGATATATGATAAAAAAACTTTGTACTCTGTGCCCAGAAGTTGATGTCATTCAATAGAGTCAAAACAAAAAATAACATAAATTATTGTACAGGAACTGACAAAATTTAAGATAGTTGTTTTTCAGGGATTTGGTGAAAATGTGAACATGATCAAGGTAGAATTTTAAAATATTATAAATTTCAAAGTAGAATTCTGTGAACTGAAAAAATACAGTTATGATAAAAATACTTTAATTTCTAACAGCAGGTACACTCCCTAAAAAAATGAACAAGACACTGAACTTGGATAAAGGGCCATAGAAACTTTGCACACTAAAATTTTGGCAGATTCCAGATATGGATGGATTCACAGCTGAATTCTACAAGAAATTTACAGAAGATGTAGTCACTATACTTCTCAAACTCTTCCATGAGATTGAAAAGGGAGCAATACTCCCAAAATCATTCCTGGAGGAAGTATTATACTGATACCCAAACCAGGGAAAGACACAACTAAAAAAGAGAACTACAGCCCAATCTCCCTCATTAACATAGATGCAAAAATTCTCAATAAAATCCTAGCAAATAGAATACAGCAAATCATCAAGAAGATCATACAACATGACTAGGAAGGATACATCCCAGGGATGCAAGGATGGTTCAATATTTGAAAATCTTTAAATGTAATACACTATATCAATAGAGGAAAAATTAAGAATGATGTGATCATCTCAATTGATGCAGAAAAGGTTTTTGACAAAGTCCAACACTCATTCAAGTTCAAAGTCATACAGAGAGACTGAGTCCTAGCCCAGGCCCGGTGAGTGTGTGGGAGAGCTTCTGGGCTACCCCGCGTCAGCGGGACCTACTGGTCCCAGCCCAGGTGCAGCGTGGGTGACACCCTCTTCCACCACCTTGGGATGCCCCCCACCACTCCACAACACCTTCC
>NW_004524726.1:5534474-5536593 GCF_000260255.1 Octodon degus
GAGGGCATCATGTTATATGAAATAGAGAAGACATTGAAAAATATGTTTAGAAACATGTTTAGAAACAAAATATAAATAAAGCAAAGCAAAAAAGACCTAATAGGAAAGCAAAAGGTGACCTGTTAGGGCCTAGGAAGGTAGCCATGGGTGGTGAGAGGGGGTTGAGCAGAAGGGTGCACATGTCCTGAATAATGAAATATCACATGGGATCTCATCATTTTGTACAATTAGCACATGTTAGCAATTATAGTGGAAAGCATAGGAAAGGCTTCCTCTTAGAATTTAGCAAGAAAAATAAAGGTAAATTGAAGGTAAAATAATAAAGATATTTCATGAAAAGAATAGTCATAAGAAAAGGAGTAGCTAAATCAATATCAAATAATATAAGCAAGCTCATAAAAATCTCAAAAATAAAAATAAATTCTAAATAATATTTAATATTTAAGTTTATTTTCCAAAGAACACCTTTTCAGTCCCTCCTTGACATGGAAAAAGACAAGATTCCCACTCTTAAGACATTTTCATAGGAATTTGAATAACGAGGTCCTCAGTAATATTTCCAGTCTTCAACTCATGCAAGTCTTGCACTTGTCACTGCACTCTAATTTTCTAGGTATGTCTTTCATTATTTCATTCATACCTGAACTATAACTGTTCTGAGATGCTTGCTTTTATGCAAATTCAAAGATAATATAGTCAATCAAGTATTTCCGCATTTTTACACATTTGCCTGGAATGTCCATTCTTTCTACTACACTTTGGCATTTCATACAAGTCCTTACGTGTTCAGCTCCAACCTGCCTCTTCCAGAAGCCATTCGACTTTCATGAGTTTCAGTAATAACCCCTCAGTCAAATCACCCACTCTCCCTTTTTTTTAGAAATGTTCCCCAGAGAATAAAAGGACTCCTTGAGGAAAGGAGCACTGATTTTTGTCCCAGTGTCCTATTATCAAACTCAACAATCAATAATGACAGGTAATACTTTTACAAATGGTCAGAATTTGTAATCACAATATTTTTATTTTAACACAGGTTTTACACTATTTACAGTCAAAAAAAATTTTTTTTCAGAAATACCAGCCAACATTTATAGCCAACAGTTTAGGTCCTTGTGCAATTTTCCATACCACTTAAGACAAACTACTGTGACAGCGAGATTTCTCTGGTGCACTCTCAACTGGATATATAAAGGTGAGAAAAAACAAAGTGTTTTTATATTTTGAGATCAGAAATACAAATTTGAAAGGACTTTTAGAAGATCTCATCTATTATTTCCTGATAAAGGAGTTGATGTCATTTGAGGTAAAATGAGAAATTAAATATTTAAATTATTGTAAGTCAGATAACTTTATTATCGATTTCATCTTATTGATAATATGAGGCATTGTATGTGGTAAATTCATCTGATAATTATGTGTTGGGAGTGCACATTTTATCAGCCACTTCAATGTACATTAAATATTTAGCATGTACATAGGAATTAAATAAAATATTATGGAAAATTGTGTGTGTGTGTGTCTGTGTGTGTGTAATGTTTTTGAAACAAAAGAGGAAACATCCTTAAGATTGCATTGTTGGTTAATAAAAAAAAAAAAAAACAGAGGGGAGCACCAGAAGTTATGACTATAGTTAAGCATTAATTTTGAAAGTTAGTGTTAGATCCTATGCTGTTTCTTCTTACTAGCTCCAGGCCATGTCCTTCATGTACACTGAAAAGGAATTATTTTTCATTCAGTAATTAGCTTACTATACTAAACCACTAGCATCTTTTGGTACTTTACTTATTGATTATACATAGAGCACACAGAAGGTTTTACTTTTATCCTAGAGCAATTTTCTCCAGAGTATGAAATTTCCAACAAATTTCTTTCTTTTTAGGATCATTTTTGTCATAATGCAAATAATTTTTCTGTTCAAAAGAAATCTCCAAAGTAAAATGTGGCAAAGTTTACTATTACTGAGGTTAATTTTGAAAAATTTCTTGCCAGAGTTGATAGAGAACTTTGAGAAGGGGACTCTTTTCACAGTTGTCACATAGCACACATGAGAGTTTTTGTGGGTTTACTTCCACAGAAACACTTAATGATACTGACTTCAAAATTTAAGCAAATTTCACAG
>NW_004524726.1:5536858-5546110 GCF_000260255.1 Octodon degus
ATATATGTATATATATGTGATATTAACACCTTGAATTCAGGAGCTAAATGCCTTGTAGACCATGGAATTTTGTCAAGATTGTGCATCATTTTTCTTCATGAGAAAGGAAGGAATTTCTACCTACAATTTTCTTGATTCAACCACAAATGATCTTCCAAGATTAATTTTAGAGAATGCTTCTCATTTCCTAGATGTATTTCCTCCTCATAGTCTTAGATATGTGATAAAAGACTAATTCTCTGTTTATTTATTTAATAGAAACTGTTTTGAAAAAATACAGAATCTTGATTTCTCCAATGATAGAAAAATATTTGAATGTATGAAAAACCCTTAATGAAGCAGAATACATCCTTGGAAATATATTGGAATGAAGAAAGTAAGGTATTTGTCTTGGAAATTTGTAGTACTAGTTGAATTAGCAGAACATGTAGCACAAAGTTATGCCCTGAAGGCGAGTCCATGAGGTGTTTGTTCAGCCATCTAAAATGCTCTGCAAGTCATAAGAACTATCTGAGTACTAAGGTTAAGTATACTTTTCTTAGTAAAGATTTTTATATTAAAATTGTTTTAATAATTTTAATAATTTAATATGATTAGTTTTTTTAAGAGATAATGCAATGCTATATTTTTAAAATATTTTCCTTACAAAGAACTAACATAATCAACTTGCTTTTTCCTTATCTTTAAAATGGTTAAGATTTCAGACAGGTAAGAAGCAGATTATAAAATTTCAAAGAATTTCACAGAGCACTATGTCTTCAATTGATTATATTTACTCTTTCCCTTCATCAAATTTCAAGTGACCCTGAGCAGCCAGGAGTGACAGGGAGGACACTTGTTGCTTGTACTTCACTGCATCTATTATCCAATAGGTGATGTCATCACAGAAACTTGAATCTCTACTGTTATCAACCACACACCTTTTATAAACTCTAAAATATTTCCTTGGTAATAGACAACATGCCACTTAATTGCCTTGAATATTCACTAGTTTATTTTTATCACAAAAATAATTTGCATGGGCAATTTTCATTCTGCTTACTTCAGTGATTATCTGTTATGAAGCTTGATGACAATATGATTATTTACATTATTTTCAGGACTTTTAATTGTCTAGCATAGAATATTTTTGTTTGCTTGCTGAACAAACTCAAAACATTATAATTTTTAGTGTACACTAATGCTAACATTGGGTCCAGGTTTGGAGGGTAAATAAAATGCTTCAGCAACCAGCTGAAGTAAGTATTATTAACCTTGGTTGCACAGTTGAACTAATTGCTCAGATCTATGTAGCTTTTCATTTAAAGAGGCAGGGTAGGATTTCACTTTCTGATTCTTGGTGAGTGATTGTGACTACACCCAAGTAGCTCATAGATATTATAGGTACCTACAACATATGTGACCTTTTCTACCCGTGGATTAGGATAAAGTCATATTTCCATACAGAAAAGAAACCATCTGATTCAACTATTTGGTGTAAAATGAAATAGCAGCAACTAAATTCTCATTACAGAAAAGATTCTACAGTCCTGCTAGAAAGCCATCAGTTATAGATTCTGCCATTTTCTTTGATTAAACTCTTTCCTATCATTGGCAGTGAATGTTAGCTTCTCTTCCCAATGTGGCAAGGAGGGGGAAGAAACACAATACGTATAATACTGCTCTTTCATTAGCAGTTTCAACGGGAAGGAAAAGGAAATGGCAGACCAACCTGTAGCAAATAATGAAGATTCTGATGAAAAGGGTAAATGTCAAGAGGCTCTGGTTGTAATAAGTGAAAAGGGTTTTATAAGAGGTGAAAATTAAATTTAATAAAGATAGTACCACTGAAGAAATGGTATCTAGTCAATCAGAAATTGAAATAGCTAAATGACTGGAGGGGAGAAGAAGTGAGATAAGACACAAAAATAATAATCCTTATTCAATTCTTTTTTGATAATACTATTAAAATAAGTTAAAACAGAAAATGCCTTTGAAAATTGCTTTAAGCCAAAAAGTTTACAGAAACATTGATTCAGAGGAAAGCTGAGATTATAAATCACTTAAAATAAAGTAGTAGAACCTAGTATATATTGTTATGGCTCACATCATGAACTGTATAATAATTAAAATGTAACTCTCACTGACACAATACATAAATCAATGACTGGTATATTTTTCTAAAATACATACATTAACATTATAGTTTAACTTGTTATGTTACACACCATAATATTTCAAAAGCTTTTAAACATATTGCATGAATGATCCATTTTTCAAAATTATGAGCTTATCTGTCAATGGCAAACAAAATTTCATTATTTAAATGCTGGGTACAGTATTAAAAGGTTACCATTGCTATTTTTTGTTTGTTTGTTTGTTTGTTTGAGGTACTGGGGATTAAACTCAGGACCTTGAGTTTGCCAGGTAAATGCTTATTCTACTGATGCAGAAAACGGAAAGGAGAAGGGTGGATGGAGTAAAGGAAAAGGAGCAGCACGGCGTGAAGCAGCCCATCTGTGCCAGCCTTGGTGTCAGAGTCACTGCAGGAGCAAATCCAGAGCAACTTTATTGCTGTCCTACATCCAGGCTCAACAGCTTTAAGAACTGGCTCAGCCATGGACACACTCCCTGCAAACATTCCTCATGTCATTGCATGATGACATAAACAACAAGAGCAGTCTCTGTACTTGGACAACGGGCTCCTAAGGGAAGGACCAAATAAACCTGAGAGTAATGAACAAAGACAAAGTGGCCTTAAAATGTGGATCAAGCAATATGGTCTAAAAAGATGTCTATCGGTACAGGTTGGATTCCTGTGTCCCTGGAACAGGACCGCGCCTCCATCAAGCAGATGTGCCCTGCAATCTTAGTTGACTATTCTGGTAATAAGTGGACAAAGACATCTCACAATCCTGAGTATTTGGTAAAAGAGGCCTTATATGTGAATCCACTGGACTGTTACAATATTCACTGACCCATCAGAAGAGGTCAGTTAAATATTCATCCTGGACCTGAGGGCTACCTTACAGCTCTTCTGGCAGATATTGAAGTAATATGGTCTCATGCAGTAAGAAAAAACTTGGAAATCCCACTGAAATATCTAAAGTACTATAAGTGTATCTTATTAATTCCTGACATCTATAATAAACAGCATGTGAAAGAACTAGTGAATATGATACTAATGAAGGTGAGTTTTTCAGGGATTGTGGTTCATCAAGAGTCTATGTATACCACCTTTGGAAGTGGCTTAAGAACCACATGAATTGTAGACATTGGGGACCAGAAGACAAGTGTCTGCTGTGTAGAGGATGGGGTGTCCCATCGGAACACTTGGCTTGTCTGGTATATGGAGGATCTGATGTGTCCAGATGTTTTTACTGGCTCATGCAGAGTGCTGGGTTACCTTATAGAGAGTGCCAGTTAACACATAAAATGATTTCCTGCTTCTGTCATTTAGATCAACAAATCTCTGGGCTTCAGGACCATAAATTTCAGATTCGTCCTCCAGATTCTCCTGCCTGCTTTACCAGTTTTGATTAGGAGATGAAAAGCTCCAGGCTCTAGTGGCTTTATTTTACCCAGCCACTAGAATTGGTGGATTCTGTAGAATTGTTGGAATTGTTGAACAGAAGATGAAAACTTTGCAGCACAGACCCCAGGATGACCCTGAGGATCCACATGATGAACATTACCTACTGGTTACATGGAACAAGCAGGAGCAGACTGAAAAAGCTACTGCTGACTGAAAGTTTGCATCCAAACCTATTGGCTTTGAAGGTCTTCATGGCCAGGCTTCCGATATTCCATAAAGACTTCATTCCCAGGAGGTGGATTTGGGGTCCTGGCAGGGAGACTTCCTGATGGTTGGCACTAACTCTGAGGAAGCTCTCACTGCACTGATGTCCAGGAAGATTGCCATCTCTCTGTTCGAAGGGAAAACCCTTGGCCTTGATAAAGCCATCCTTCATAGCACAGACTGCTGTTCATCTGATGACACCAAGAAAAAGATGTACAGCTCCGTCCTGGTGGTGGGAGGTGGTTTGATGTTCCGTAAAGCACAAGAATTTCTCCAGCAACTCTCAACAAAATGCCCCCTTCAATTAGGTGAATTATTGAACATAGATGTGACCACAAGGCCCAAAGACATGGGTCCCCGGCTGATCATGTGGAATGGAGGGGCAGTGTTGGCATGTTTGGGCCTGACACAGGAACTGTGGATTTATCAAAGAGAATGGCAGCACTTCGGTGTCCATATGATATGAGAGCGAGCTGCTTTTGGGTAGTGAAGTGGGGAGGAGAGCTTCTGGAAGACCAAAAACGAATCTCTTGGTATACAAGATTAAAAGATGCACATATTTTGATTTATTGGATCACATGCTTAATTTTCATGGAAAATTCATGGGAAGATTTTGCACTTTGGGTTTTGAATATGACATTGGTTTGAAATTATCATTTTCATAGTTGGAACATTTGAGGATAAATATGAATTTACATTTGACTCTTAAATCATGCTGCCTCCTGAGGATTTGTAAACTGTACAGTGATGTCAAATGCTGCCATTGAATGACCTCATATGGTGAATATCTGTGGACAGATTCCAAGGAGGTCTGTGGTGTAAAGCTGAGGACCCTTGACTCATGCCACTGGGGGAGGGCGATAGAACGCTCCTGTTATATTTTCCCTTATTTGGGCAAGAAGTGCTGCAGCACCAATCCCCACTTGCCTCGACATCTTCCTGCGGTCCTGGACCTCCACTACCAATCCACAACTAGTCCCACCCAACTGCTTCCACTATACAGCTATTTAGACCCCGCTCACTTCTTCAATAAACGAGACTTGATCAGAATCCTGTCTTGTCTCCGTCTCTTGTGTCTCTTGGCCTGTCTTGTTCATCCCCGTTCCTCCTCTTCCAGGTCACTACACTATGTGTGGACTCGCGGGACGAGTCATGCCACCACCAGGCAGGGTGTGTGTGTGTGTGCTGACTCCATCCAGAGGAATTTTGGGGTTTCATTTGTTGGGCATTTTTTGGTACTATGAATCAATTACAGGACCTCAAGATTGGCAGGTAGGTGTTGTGCTGTGCCACTGATAGCCCCAACCTCCAGAAGTTCGAGGATACATGAGTTAGAGGCATAAAGAGATTCACTGGGCAGAATTTTTAAAATGTACCCTTAAAGAAACAGAGGGCACACTCTCTATATGAGAGGTTACCCTTATGGTCTTGAGCTTCATATGTTTATGGGGGACTTAGGGGTAGAGTTTCTAGAGCTTGAGAATCTGTGAAAAAAGGAGGTTCAGTTTACAGCTGAGCACGGAGAGCACGATGGTGTGTTCCTTACAGGTACTACAGCCCTAGCCCACCTATATGGGAAAGGCCTACTACACAGATGTAAAGGGAAGGTCTCTTCAGAGGTGAAGGCCAATTTGTGAGTAGAAGAGAGTGGTTTGGCTTATTTGTGACATTAGGAATTTTTATTGTTTTGTCCAGACTCTACAGTTTTTATTAAAAGAACAACTATAATATTAAAAGGAAAAGCGGGCTGCAGCTACATGCTAGGTGAATCAAAGTTCAGCAGCAGGAACTAGAAAGAGCTCCATTGCAGAATTCCAGGAAAACAGGAATGCTGTGAAATCTCATTAATTCGCTCCGTTAACTTGCAATTTGTGATAATAAAGACAGAGGCAGAACTAAAAAAAAATTACAAGAAAAGAAAAACAACTGCTTCCTTTACTCAGTGCTTTCAGATATGTAACACAGGGAAGAAAAGTTGGCCAACATACTCCCCCAAATTCTGTTGCACGATTTTCAATAACCCAAGGCACTGAATTGTTCACTGCAATAATCCAGCAGTAAAAGGATAATTTGCAAATATCTCCTATATGTGTCTCTAGGTTTTTTTCCTTTTAATTGCTTTTTGTTTTGTTTTGTTTTGTTTTGTATGGAGACAGGTTCTTGCTATGTATTTCAGGCTGCTGACCTAAAACTTGTGGCAATGCCTGAGCATGCTGAGTACTAGGGTTACAGGTATGTGCCATGCCTGGCTCTAGTTCTTTTTATTGAAAATCTGTTAAAGACGATTTAAATATTGCCTTTCTAGGACTACCATTTATTTTTCAGCTTTTTAAAATTACAGGTATTCTAATGTAACTACCAAGAGAAAATTCTAAGCCATTTGAATATTAACTTAGTCTAATTTCACTAATGTCTATCTAAATTAGGTTGCAAGATTCTTGATAAGATTATGGTTTTGATTTTAAAAAACCTTCTTTAAAATAAAATATACCAAAGACAATTGTTTCTGTCCTTCTTTACATAATTCATTGTGGGGCACATATGGACTGTATCATACACAAATAGACATTTTGATCAAAATGTGTAGCACATACTAGATATAATGAAATATAGTAATCATGAAAAATTATAACATAATATGATATATGTATATATAGTTTAGAGAAAAACTTAGATCAAAAAGCAATTGCATAAAAACTTAAATATACTGAATAAATTCTTCTATTTATAAAATTTAACAAATCATTTATATCCTCAGTCAATCAGGAACGAGTGACAAGAAAATACATTTTCTAAGTAACTGAAATTGAAGGTGATTATTAATAAGCATGTGCATGTTGTGACTTTACTAATGTAATTTATTTTTTCTCTTTTACAAATGTTTCAATTATGATTTCTATTTTTCTATCATCCTTTGAATTTTATTATTTTTAAAAATTACTATTCAATTTTGCAGAAAATACATTAATGTAAAATTAGTATTTAACTTATACTTCTGTGTAATTCATGTTTTACCATATAAAGTAAGTCTATTTAATTTTAACTCTTTATTAAATGAATCCTTTCTTCATTTACTTATGCAGCATTTTTTATTTAGCACTTTCTGCACACAAACACTACTGCTGAGTATTGCTATTATCTAGTCAGTTCACCTGAAAATTTTAACATTAAAATTCTAACTCTGAACGTGAGGGTTCTGAGAGGTGGAGTCACTGACACAATACACCATGGTGAGAAGCAGCCCTGTGGTGAGATTAGTGCTCCCAGAAGCAGGGTCTGGGGAGCTCATTCACCTCTCCTACTAGGAGAAGACAGCAAGAGATCAGCAGTCTGGGAAGAGGAAACAAGGCCCCTCCAGGGACTGAATCTCCCAGAACCTTTATTTTGTATTTTCCAGGCCCTAGAACTGAGAGAAACAGGTTTCTATTATTTATAAACCATCCATTCTGAGGTATTTTTTTTATAGCAGACAATGTGGGCCAACAAGGTACTATTAAGATTTACATAATAAATATTTATCAATGTAGTCCTTTGCTAAAATTTATATTTCAGCTTCTTGTCTTATCTTTGGTGTTGATCTATATTTAGATCGGAATGAAAGTCAGCTATGGTCCTTATATAAATTTAATAGATAAGATTTTTTTGGTACTTAGAATGTTCAGGAAAGGAAAACAGTGACAGGAAAAGTACATGAAAAACACACTGACAAAAGTTCATCTGTTATATTTATGAAAATGAATATGCCAGCTCTGCTCATAGTCAATCAGGAATAAGTGACAAGAAAATACATTTTTAAAGTAAGTGAAATGTTAGATAATTATTACTATCTCTACTCCTGTGGGTAGAGAAAGAAAAGTCATAAACTCAGAAAATTATTTTAGATGATACCTGAGTGATTCTCACAGCCCTGTAATCTTCATTTCCCATAGACATGATATAGTTACCTGCCTACTCATGTCCCACCTATTTTTCCAAATGCCTTTAGTCTGTGTTTCCAAAATCTGATAGAGTGAATAAGTAATTTAATTCAGGCTACCATATCACTACTTAAAGAGACAAAACATATTTTTTGCTGGTTCTTTTTATTGGAATCAATGAAATTTCATTCAAACAAAACTTATATCAGATCCCTGGCTTAAACTTGCAATGAAGATCTTTTTTAAGGACTGTTGGATTTTTAAAAAAAAAATAATTTAGAGCAAACAAAAGACCTTATTAACACTCATCTTTTATGCACACATATTAGAATAAAATCAGTGTACATATTAGTATTAATGATAGATTGCCTAACCCAAACTGTATTAGCACATGACAATTTAGTTCTAAAGATATTGTGATTTCATTTCTGGAGAGATACTTAAGATAAACAAGAAAAACTCTCCTGGACTGAGATTGAGAGGATGTAGTTCAAGAATTGTAAGAAAATACTAACTACTTATGTCTAGAGTGTAAACATTTGAAATTTTCATGTATTCATATAGGTCCATCCCAACACAGAAAACTTTGGGGTTCACTGACTAAACTTGAAAATGAAATAATGAATTATTTTCATATTACCCTTTCTCAAATTGAAAAAGAAGATTAAATGATACAAGGACAGAATCTCTCCCTTTCTGAGTCTGTGGCTAATCTGCTATTTCCCAACCTCCTTTCTTTTTTAAACACTGAATTATGTCTCTCTGGCTCATTGCCTATTTTGTGAGGTAATTTCTCAATGTACATCAGAGGTCTCCTTGACTCATTCTTTGAGCATAATTTTATTGCTCAGGGTCACTCCCTGAATTACCTACATTGAAAGCTTGTGCCTTTGTTAGTCATTGAATATGTCATAAACTTGCCTCCTTTCACCCTCATCCCTCCCTTTCTTCTTTCCCTCCTTACTTTTTTTCTCTCTTTCATTGTAATAAAACATTTTATGATAAACATTATCAGTACACTAGTTATGGAATGTTCCAAATATTAATTTTAGAATGATTATCCTCAACAGGACTTGATAATTCTGAGTAGTTTTCTTACTTTTTCCAGTGACAATTAGCAAAACCAGGGACTGACAGTCTTGATCTTTCTAACCTGTGAGACTTACAGCAGCTCCTATAGGAAGCAAAGACTGTAAATTAACACAAAACTGAAATTTTAATCACATTCAATACAGGTATCCATATATTATAGTATATAAAAGCAATTCATTGACTATAAATGAAGAAATTTCTAAGATCAGCAGGTATGGTGTGGTATAGTTTCCTTGTACAGTAAGCAAAAAGTCAAAATTTCTACCTCACAAATTTATGGGCCGGGGAGATGGCTCAGTGGAATAAGCACTTCCCTGGCAAGCACAAGGGCCTGAGTTCAATCCCCAGTTCCAAAAAAAACCCAAAAATTTACACAGCTGAGCAGTGTGCAGGGGAACATTCGTGTTATCTCAGAGTCAAGAGCAGTTGAAGCGGGAGCACTGCAAATTCAAGTCCATTCTGGGC
>NW_004524726.1:5546340-5558834 GCF_000260255.1 Octodon degus
GTGGTTGAACCCTAAGTGCTGATTCCTTCAATATGATGTCCTTTTCATTACAAATAGATCTACTGCTCTATTCATATTTTGTTTGGCCTAAGTCATTAGCTGTAAATTTCACTGGTATTTGCCTACTGTGGTGACTGAAAAAAAAAATCAGTAAGTCTCTTTCAAGTTGAACAAAAGAATGTTTTCACATCTCATTTATCTTATCGCTACATGATTTTTTTCCTATAGGTGTTACTAATTATACTCAGTGTGTAAATTAATTACCCAAGATTAATCCATAGCCAAGTGGGAAACTTTCATTGTGACACTGGCTATTTCTGATCCTCCTCTAGTGTTCATATGCACTCACATTTGATCCGAATTTGATGCCTCACTATGCTTTGTATGAATGGAAATCAAATACAATGCGTTTTACAATTTTTAATTTCAAATTATATAGTCGTTTATATATAGAATCTAAATTGGTATTCGAACACACTATGTGAAATTAAGAGAAATTTATTATAATATATTATTCAGAGTTCGTCAACTATATATCAGATTCTTATCAGTGTTTTAATTCTTCTTTCTTTGCCATAAAAAAGGCATAAAAAGCAGTTATTAAAACACTATCCAGAAGAAATAGTTTAAATTAGTGAGACAATGGGATTTTATAAGTTGCTTTTTGAAGTTATATTTTGTATAAGATGAATAATTTCAAATTAAGATATAATCAATTGGAACAGAGTTCTACACATCAATGTAGAAAGAATGTATTAATCATCCATATATTTATTGTACATCTCATAATAATTTACCACGGAAGTTGAAGAGTACAAATGCCCTAAATCTGCTCATTTAATTTATAATAAACATAGGAACCTTTTCAAATATAACACTGTCTTTTTCAACCTTTGCTTAGCTGTGCTCATTCAAGTAACTGATTGTGGTGGTAAGACTTATTTTTCTGAGTTATAAATATTATCTTCCAAAGTTTTGTACACAGATTGATTAAATAAATGATAATAGTTTATATTTCAAATCAGTGTTCCCATGAAAAGGAAAGAATAAACCTATAAAAACCAGATAAGAGGGCTGCCCAAATAGCTCTGCCGATTAAAGCACCTGCAAGTAGGCCCAGAGGCTAGGGGTTTGATCCCCAGTCCTGCGGTGCCAGCCCTCCAGGGCACACTGAGATGGCTATTGAGACTGGAAGTGGTGGCACGCACCTGTAATCCCAGCTCTTGGGAAGTTGTAAACAGGCAGATTGCTGAGAGTCCGATATAGTAGTGAGACCCTGAACACCCTGTAGACTCTGTCCTAAAATACAAAAAAACAAACAAAAAAACTGATAAGATAATAAAATAATTTACATTTTGAAGGGGAATTGTTTTAAAAAAGAAGTAATAGGTAAAGTGAGAGAGCTCCTCAGTTTACAGCGCTGGGCAGGGGAACCTATGTGCTGTCTTTGCACATAAGCGCCCTTTGTCTCGGGCGTTTTTTAGGAGATAATTACACTCTGCTGCTTCAGAGGTTAAGGAAGCAGGTCAAGAAGGAAACTGATTTGCTTTTTGCAGTATTGGTAGTGTTTACATTTTTTAAAACCATGTCCAGGTTTCACCTACAGATTGCTAGTGTTTGTGATCTGTGTAAAAAAGATATTTGAATGTGTACTTGCTCTGTGCAATTTCAAAACTTACCAAGTTTTTGTTTCCTGATAAATAGATTAGTTAAAAATGTCATAAAATAAATATTATAATTTATTTCAAAAGAAGTTATTTTTTACATATTGATTTGAAATGTCTTATAACTGGATAGTTCCTTTACACAAAGAGTTTATAATTATAAAAATAAAACATTTTAAAAATCAAAGTTTCAATCAAAAAAGAATTTAAATTTCCCTAGAATTTCTTGTTAGTGTTTACTGATAATTTCTGTTTAATTTTAGCTATCACACAGGATTGACTATAATTTAATACAGATCCAACTGTATACATGGATTTAAAGTTTATGGGAAATGCAACTGAAAAGGTAATAAAAGACTTGAACGCTGAATCAACTATCTTACTATAATATTGTTGTAGGTTGTTGAATGAAATAGAAATATTATGGGTCATCAGACAGGGCCAGGCCCTTGAAAGAGGCAATATAAAAGATCAGATACCTTGCAAAAGGAGAGACAGACAGCTCTGCTGCTGGCCAGATCTCTAGACAAAAGATGAAACAAATACACCCACATACCTCCCTAGGGGTGGGTACCAGGGATTGCCATTCTAAATAGGTATCAATTACCTTGAAAAAGCCAGGAAGAGTCATTCATCCAACTCCTTAAAGGAAAGGCCCCTGTTCTGCATTCAAGGCTGCATGCTACATAACTAGCTTCTACATTTGGTCACACTTTAATCGGTGCTACCTGAGAAGTTGTGCTTGTAATCTTATTAGTTGACTGTAGTTTGGTCTCTCTCATGCTAACCTTCATGAGTTCCATGTTTCCCACATGGAAACCACCTCGCCTCATTTATTTGCTCTAAAAAAATTCCTAGAAAAGGCAGGTTCCTTGACAACCCACTCTTGTCCTCTCAAACAGAAGCTTTTTTCCCTCAATAAATATATTCTGCTCTTAGCCTTCATTATTCCTAAAATTCATTCTTCAATTTTATAGAACATGAACTTATCCAAGATATCTTTCAGGTGGGAAGTTTAGTCCTCCTGCACCAATATTTTCACTCGATTCTTTTTTTCTAATTAATGGAGGGGGTGAACCTAGGACCTCACGCATGCTAGGATATCTGCTGTCACTGAGCTGTATCCTAGCCCCCGCTCTTTAATTCTTAGCAGTAATATGCTGAGAAACACAGTTTTGAGTTATTTACTTACATAAGAACAAAACCAAGCAAATGCTGGCTTCTAAGGCAGGAATTGCTACATTAACTGAACTAGAGATGACTCCTCAGAGAAACTGAGTTCCTATGAAATTAAAGGACCTAGTGTCTGTGACTGTGCCTCATGAACTTTCTTTGGCCCTGCTTAAATAGTTGTCTTACTTCTCTGTTGATACTCTAACAAACTGTAACAGAGACATTGCATTTTAATACAATATTTTTATTTAGCTCTGAAACTGGGACATTTACAATTAACCTCATTGGGTGAGAATCAAAAATTTAACATCATTGGATCCTTTTGAGGAAAGAAGATTTTTCTTTTCCTTTCCTTTTTTTCACTCTTTAATTTTTTTTAGAAATTGCCTCTATTCCTTGGTTCCTTTCTCCTTGTTTAACCTTGTGCCTCTGTTCTCACTCTACAATTTTCTCTTTGACTGCTTCTGGTTCCATTTTTTAAGAACTTTTGTGATTGCATTCAACCCACTAGTGCAGTCTGCAATAATTTTCCATGTCGAAATCATTAATTTAGTCTCATCTACAAGGTCCTTTTGTCATAGACATCTAGGGACTGAGAAGTGGATATCTGTTGGGTGCCATGGTGCAATCTAGTAGAGTACCCTAAAAATGAAGATATCAGAAAAAATTCTTATCTATCTATCTATCTATCTATCTATCTATCTATCTACACTTAAATTTCTTCTATTCTAAAATAGAAGGCATGAGGAGCTATCTACTCAAAGTTATATTTTCAGGTGGAAGTTAATTTTACCATTAACATTTTATGCAATTCTGGTTTTCATCCTTTCAGTTTAGAGGATTTATATCTTATGAAGGTGGTAATGGGTAATAAACTGCCTTATTGCCTTCTTAGGTTATAACCACCATTTTTATGGTAATTTAAAAAAATCTCATAATCGGTTCCTTTATGAATTCCACTGAGTTTATAACAAGACCAAGTTTAAAGTTTCCTATAGCTACCAATTATACTAAATAAAGAACATTGAAAAAAGGATGGGGTGGGATCTTCTGAGCCCAGGACACAGAGGTGTGATGCCAATCAGGAAGAAGAAATGATGTTTCTTCTACTTTACATTAATAAGAATTTCAGAGTTGGAAAGAAGTACTCATACAAATATCATTTTCTGAAAATAACATACTTTTTTTCCATTGTGAGCTCCTATTTTCCTAATTGGTGCAGTGCATTAAAAAGTAATAATAATTTGCAACTTTGTAATAAAGCTGAAAAGGTGAATCAAAAACTTCCATTTTAACATGTTTAACATGTTCAAAGATATCTACAAAAGAGGGAATATATCATGTGTTTCTCATACAAATACATATTTGTCAGCACAGGCCTAAGTTAAATGTGTGACTTTCTTTAGTGGATTATATTGTTTCACTTGTATGCTTACTATGAAACAGAAACAGATAAAGAATATTGATAATTTGTATTATATTGTATGGATTCTGTTCTCTATATTTCTCATTTTTTGTCCTGTGCCTTCAAATTTTGTTTTTCTTTTTTTTTTCATAGAAATAGATACATGATATGTATTTTATTATTTGTACTATTACTGTTGCTAATAGTGAATGGTATTTGTAATGCTAATATATGGTTAACATTCTCTCTCTCTCTCTCTCTCTCTCTCTCTCTCTCTATATATATATATATATATATAATTAGAATCTAAACCCACACAGAATCACCAATCCAGACACTCTGACATGAGATATATTGGAGGTAGGAGCAAGTGGGCGTGCTGTGTGGTGGACCAAGACAGCCACAAACAAAAGGGGACAGAGACTTTATAGGGTTTTTAGGGGAGGGTGTTTGTGGCCTGGAACAGTGGAGGGAGAGCTAATCTAGTAAGGTCACCTGGTCTGTGGGGGACTTTTTATGTATTTAGTACAGGACCTACAGGGTCTCACTAGGTAGATTGGACTCAGCAATTCTCTTGTTTTCAGCTTCCCAAAGCACTGGGATTACAGGCGTATGCCACCATGCACAGTCTCTATCACCATCTCAGTGCACCCCAGGGGCGGGGCTGGCACAGCTTGTGGTACTGGGGCTCAAACCCCAGTCCCTGCACTCTGCCTAAGCAGGCACTTTAATCTGCTGAGCTATCTGGCTAGCCCTCTGTGGGGTACTTTTTGATGTTCCGGGAAGGGAAGGTCCTGTGGTTTTGCCCTGGTCCAAGATACAAAATTGGGCAGAGTTGTTTTTGTGGTTGGCCCCAGCATGGGGCCAAAAGGATGCAAGCCTTGGGGTGAGAGTGAGGGTCCTGACATCACTTTGAACCTTGCTTGACAGGAAAAAGGGTGACAAAGTCATCCATCTTCTTTTTGCTGGCTGGGAGCAGTGAAGGGTCCTAGTTCAGGCATCAGAAGGAGTCAGAGGAGGGTGTAGAGCAGTCTTCTGTTGGGTCCCTTTGGGCTGGTAAGTGTAGTCTGAGAGAAGCATTTCGTTAAAATTTTGGGTCGTTAATCTGGTGACAGTACTGTGGATGAGGGAAACGAAGCAGGGGGCAACCATGAACATAATAGTAAGCCCTGTGAGGAGCCCTAGCTGGAGAGCGAGCAAGGGAAGAAGGAATTCCATATACCTTGTGTACCCCACCCCAGGGAGCCTAATCATCAGTAACTTTGTGCTCTCTCCTTTAGTTCTTTGATCTTTTGGCTGATAGTGCTTGATTGATTGACAAAGTAGCTTTATTCTTTCCCTAGGAAGGGGCACGTTCCCCCTTTCCCACTGTTATGAGATCCAAGGCTCTTCTGTTTTGTAGGACCCTGCAGGAGAGTTGTTGTAGTTGGCTGTGTACTGTAGTGAAAGTGTCAGCTATGTGTTCTACATCATTTGCCAATTTGTTGGCTTATAGTATAGTCCCAGGGAGGTTCCAAGTTCTGCAGCTCCCAGGATTGCCCCTAGGAGAGCCATGGCCATCAGGACACCCATATGGGTGGCCCATTGCATCCTATGTAGTGTGGGTGTATTCTTAAGGATGAAAGCATCTTGAAACTGAGTCAGTGTACATATTGAAATTAAGGATCATAGACACTGGAATGCACTGGAAGTATAAGGGAAGGCAAGGAAAGACCGAGGTGCCACACAGAAGCAGCTGTGTGCCTGTTTTGTGTTGCTTGGCTAGAAGTGTGTTGGATGAAATAAGTTTGGTGCAAGGGAGGTCAGTGGAGTTTCCCTGGGAACATGTGAGGTTGTGAGAAGAGGGAAGCTGTAAAAGAGAGATATCAATGGCTTGATATCTCTCTTTTTGGAAAGGGGACCATGTATATGTTGTTGGATAAAGCTGGGATGGCAATAAGTTCAGGCCTTAGAGTGGACATGCACATCCAACACTTGGTGAGGTTGGTGGTCTGGGTTAGGAGAGAGTTCAGGTAGTCTATGTTACATTTTATATGTCTGGTGTCATGGCACCAGGGTGAAGAGTGTAATTGAGAGCTGTGAATCCTCCTTTTAATTCTGGTAAGGGCAAGGAGAAATGTTCTTTTAGTTCTTTTGAAACAGTAAAGATTCCCCAAAGGTCAGTACCTATTCCATCCACCCAGATAGAATATGGAAGGTTATTGATCTACCTATCATTTTGTGGATTATGGATTTTTGAGGGCTACTGGGTTACATCATAGGGAATGGTAGTTTTTGTACTGGGGAGTGAGGGCCCTGGTAGAGATTGAATTTTTGGACATTTTGTCTGTTGTTTGTAAAATTACTTGCTACAAGGTAGGACAAAACTGGCCACATTTGCGAGGTTCACCTTGTTATTCTTTGTAAAAATCATAATTTTTTATATTGTAACCCTTTTTGAAGAGATATTTAATCTTCTTGGTATAGGACCATTTCCAGTCAAGGCCACTGTAGTAGTAGCCAGAAGCATCTAGAGCGCAAGCATCAAACTGGATGCTTACATTTTTGGCACCATTGAAGGGTATATCAGTAGAGTTCATTGAGTGGCCATCTGTATCTTTTATATGAAAATGCCAGTGCGGATATGAAGCATAGTTCTTGGACTGGCCTCGTGTGGTTATTGATGTCCAGTGCAAGAAAATATAGACTAAGAATTTCATTCTGGGATCAGAGGCAAAGGAGAGCATTTAAGAAGAAGCTTTGCTGGGGAGAGGGGCAAGCTTGCCCAAACATTCTTGTCTTTTAGTTGGGCTCTCAGTGGTGGGTACTCTCTTGATACTGGACAGGTAAATACAGGTCAGTCTTCCAAGTAGCTTGGTGGCAGTCAGTGTGCTCAGGACTACAGTGTAGGGACCTGACCAGTAGGGCTTGATGGCTAAAGGTGTGAAATTCTTTACAAGGACTTGGTCTCCACTATGGACCTGTAGAAGAGCTGAGCTATTATCCAGTTTTGGGAAGTTTTTGTCTGTATGACTGTGCAGGAGGTGTCTGATTAAAGAAAGAACCAGTAGGTAGTTGGTGAGAGGGCTAGGATCTGTAGAGGGAAACTAATGAAGGAGGAAAGGTCTTTCATACATAAGCTCAAAGGGGATCAGTCCAGTGGGCTGGTAAGGGAGTAGAATGCAAATGGGTAAGGGCTGCAGGGAGGAGAAAGGGCCAGGACTGGTGAGTCTCTATGAGTAGTTTGGTGATGTGAGTTTTGAGTAAGCAGTTGGCTTGTTTGATCTTTCTGGAGGATTGTGGTCTGTAGGGAATGTGTAAAGCCCATTGCATATTGTGGGTCTGTGAGACCTGTTGGGTGACTTTGGAAATAAAGGCAGGCCCATTGACTGATTTGATGGAGGTCAGGAGGCCATATCTAGGGATGATGTGGATTAAGAGATGGTCAGCTACTATATCAGCCATTTCCCTAGAGGTGAGGAATGCCTCAGTCCAGCCTGTGAATGTGTCTACTCAAATAAGGATGAAGCAGAGCTTTTTGTGTCTGGACATGTGAGTGCAGTTGGTCTGCCAGTCTTCCCTGGGTAGAGATCCCCTACATTGGTGGGCCATAAAAGAGACAGGGGTCTGAGTGGACCCTTGAGTGTTAGTGACTGTATAGGTGGAATATTGGGCAGAGATGGTCTGAAGGAGAGATGAAAGCCCTGGACGGTAGATGATGGGTTCAAGAAGATGTTTAAGAGGCCACCAACCAACATGGACAAAATTGTGAAAATTGGTGAGGAATTGTTTGGCCTGTGTGTCAGGAAGACAATATTTTCTCTTAAGCAGGAGCCATTCCTGAGGACCAGGAGTAGCCCCTTGTTTTGTGACTTTGGAGTACTGAGAGGGTGGACATAAGGGGTCTATGGGCTGTGATGGAAGAGTGAGGAAAACCAGTGTTTGGGGGGCCTGGTTTGGTGGATGTCAAGGCAGTATGCTGGCTTGTTTAGCCAGTTTTTCTGCTTCATCATTTCCCCTAGTTACCCAATCAGTGACCTGTTGGTGGCCCTGACAATGGAGAACAGCCATTTGGATCAGGAGGAGACAGCCTTGAGTAATTTGGAAATTAATTTGCCATTTTGTATGGAACAACCTTTGGTTGTTATGAGCCCACATTCTGCCCAGATGGACGTGTGGTGATGGATTATGTGATAGGCATATTTGGAGTCAGTGTATGTGTTGATTATAGACCCTGTTATGAGGGTGAGGGTATGGATGAGAGCTACTAGTTTCACTTTTTGGGAGGAAGGTCCTGGGGTCAACGGATTGGCCATAATAACTGAGGAAAGGGATACTAGCATATCCTACCCATGAACTCTCTTGGGTGTTTGAAGAGATCCATCTATAAACCAAGTGTGTTGGGTCTCTGGGAGAGGTTGGTTATGAACTGTGGTTGACCTAAGAATGAGGTCATCTAAGGACTCTGTACAAGAATGAGTAGGTGAGGAGTCTGAGGACAGTAGAAGTGAGGCAGGATTGAGAGTTGGACATGACTTGAGAAAGATAAGGGTTTTCAATAAATGTCAAGCAGAAAAAGCTGTACGCAAGAAGGTGACAGAAAGTATAGGGCTTTGTGAGAGAGTAAGTTGGGAGAATGGTGTGGGAATACATTATGAATTGGCTTTGGAGGGTGAGTTTTGGGCCTCTTGAGCTAGGACTGCTGTGGCCATGGAGGCACAGATGCAAAGGAACCATCCTCAGGCTATTAAGTCTGTTTGGAGAGGTAAGCCACCAGAATGAGATCTGGGCCTCATCTCTGTCCCAGGACCCTGATTGCTACTGTTTTGTAGTAGTATAAAGTGAAAGGGCTGTGAGGGGTCTGGGAGTGTGAGAGCCAGTGCCTGGAGGACAGCACCTCTTAAATTGTTGAAATTCTTTTGAGTATCCTCAGATTTCCTCATAGAGAGGTCACCCTAGGAGGGGGAACCCCAGGACTCAGAGCACTGTGTGTTGGTGTGAGTGTGAGGGAAGGACTACAGAGTGGGAGAGTATGAGGGAGGGACGACAGAGTGGTTGAGTGTGAGGGAGGGACGACAGAGTGGGTGAGTGTGAGGGAGGGATGACAGAGTGAGAGAGTGTGAGGGAGGGATGACAGAGTGGGTGAGTGTGAGGGAGGGACGACAGAGTAAGAGGTTGTCCTATACTGGAGTGGGCGGCTGGGCTGCACATCCCCGGTGGCAAAATTGGTAATGAGAGCCTGGTCAAAGTAGTAGGGACTATCCCAGAAATGTTGGGGTAGTACTGTTCATGTTAGTTGGGAGGTGGTGTGGGTCGCAGGATCTCCCCATGTGAAAACAAAGAGAGAGTAAGAGGAAGGATGAAAGGTAATGGTGAAGAAGGCATCCTTTAGGTCCAGGACAGAGAAGTGAGTAGTATTGGGAGGGATGTGACTGAGGAGGGTGTAAGGGTTAGGAACCCCACGGGTGACCAGTAGAACAGTGGAGTTAATGAGGTGGATGTTTTGGACCAGACAGTAGGACTGCTGGGCTTCACCACCAGCAGGATGGGGGTAATGTATGGTGAATCTATGATAAGGAGGTTTTTTTTGGAGGAACCTATGGACAATAGTTTGATGCCTGAGTGGTATTTCTGTGAGATAGGAAAATGGGGTCGTCGGGGAAAAATTGTAGGGTTTTTTGTAACCACAACCACTGTGGAGTAGCGTAGAGCCACCCTGGGGTGAGAAGTGTCCCAGACCTCAAAGGTGACTTGGTCTAACAGGAAGTTCTGGTGAGCTCAAGGGAAGCAGGGCCATTAGGAGTGAAGGAGCAAGGGTTTCTGAAAAGAAAGGGTGAGCTGTAATTTAGATAGAGCATTGTGTCCCAGGAGGGGAGATATGAACCTCGGCATCACCAGGAAAGAATGAGTAAAGGGTTTGGATTCTATAAGGTAGGATAGGGAAACTGTCATACTAGGCTGTTGGGTAAGGCCTTCGACCCCCACAACAGTTATTTTGGAGCGATATGTTTGGCTAGCATAACTGGGGAGAGTGGACCAAGAAGCTCCCTTATCTTATAAGAAGGAAATGAACTTACCTGACACCTGAAGAGTTATCCTGGTCTCTTCAGACATAAGATGAAGCTTGTCAGACTCATCAGTGGCAGCCTGGAGTCCAGGGTCCCCTCTGTTGTCACCAACCAGCCTGAGCACATCCCCCAGGGGCATGTATAGCTTAGTGACTGTGTGAAAGGGGAGGGTCCCCTCTTCTGTGTGGAGGGGCAATCCATCTTCCAATGACCTGTTAATTTACAAATTGGGCAAGGCCCAGCTTCCTTCCCCAGGAGGGAAGGGTAATGGATTTGGTCATGACTTTACCCAGTGACCTTTCTGTTTGCACTTAAAACAGGGACCTGGTGGGTACTTAATGGATAATGGCTTTGAAGGGGGGTTTTGAGTCTGGGGCCTTACGACAGCTGCCAAGATCTGATATTTTTGCTTGGCACAGGCAAGTTTTCTCTTTTTCTTGTTCCTCTTTCCCATTAAAGACCTATAAAGCCAGATTGAGAATATCTTGCTGGGGTGTGTTGGGGCCTTCCTCAGCATGTTTGAGTTTTTTCAAAGTATCAGGGGAGGACTGAGTAATGAAGTGGTTGTTAAAATGGGCTCCCTTCAGGGATAGCAGGATCTAAGCAGGTGTATTAAGTGATGGCCTTGATGAACATAGCCATGAAGGTGGCAGGGTTTTCATCTGTTCCTTGAGTAATTTGTCTGAACTTTTGCCAGTTGACAGCTTTTCAGGCTGCCTTTTTGAATTCTGCCAGTAGACAAAGGATCATGTTGTCATGTGCTCGGGACCTCAGACTATCTGCTTGGTAATTCCACTGGGGTCCTCTCTGGGAAGCTTGAGCACCTGGTGAAAAGGTAGGATCAGTGCAGATTTCGCATGAGCCTGGGCAGCCAGCCATAAGGATTTCTTTTCCTCAGGTGAAAAGGTGGAGAAGAGGAGTACATAGAAGTCATTCCAGGTCATCTGATGGGCCTGGCTGAGATATTGGAACTCCTTTATGTAGGTCGTGGGGTCTGTGGTGAAAGACTCCAGTCTTTTTTTGATCTGGTAGACTTGGAGGAGCTACCAGGGCTGGTAGATATAGGCAAGTCCTTCAGCTCTGACCACCTGATGAAGAGGCAAGAATCCTGATGTACGCTTATGAGTGGCCAGTTTTAGGCCCTTAGAATGTGTGATGGGGTGGGGGGAATGAGACAGCTTTGGACGAAAGGGGAGGGGAAGGAGAGTCGACAAGTTCTTGTGGAGATTTGGGTTGAGGGGGGAGCAAGTCCCAGCAACACGACTTTCGAGGTGAGGGCATGAGTTTGAGAGGCGTGAAGCTCCAAGCGAGCTGTCCCAGAGCAATATTGATCTCCAAGATGCATAGAGAAGGAAAGAGGACATGAAAGTGCAGAAAGCGATCTTGTTCAGGCTAAGGTTGGGGAAGGAGCCTTGAAGACATTCGTCGCTGTCATTAAAGTCAAAGGAGGAGTCAACTGTGGGCAGGGAGACTGGGAAAGCCATGTGGGACTGGAGAAGGGTAAGTCCCAAAGCCAGAGTGAGGTGAGTAAAGGAGGGAGATGAGAGAGGCCTATGAGGTAGATGAGAGAGGCCTATGAGGGGTCAACTAAAGGCTGCGTGTGTATGATCAGAGAGAAGGCTCTGAGAGAGAAATGGCCCTTCAGGTCTCTCCCCTGACCTCTAAGTAGGACAAGAGAAAGGTTTGTAATTTAAGTGACAAAGGAATACTCACAGTTTTCTGGTGTTGGGGGCATTTGGGCCAGCAAGGGAGGTCCAAGTCTTGTAGTTTGCTCAGAGGGGCTGGCAGCAGAAGGGATGGGCAGGGACCAGCAGAAACCTTGACATCCCTCCTGGGTTTCAGCACCAAGTATTAGAGCCGAAACTCATACAGAATCACCAAGGCATGCACTCTGACACAAGAAGAAAACTTACTGGCGGAAGGAGCAAGCGGGCAGGCTATCTAGGGAAGGGAGAAAGCCCCAAACAAAAGGGGAATTTTTGTAGAGTTTTTAAGGGAGAGTATTTGTGGCCTGTAACAGCTGAGGGAGAGCTAATCTAGGTTGGAACACCTGGTCCATGGGGGACTGTTGATGTTCCAGGAAGGGAAGGTCCTGTGGTTTTGCCATGGCTTAGATCCAAGGTACAAAACCGGACAGAGTTGTTTTTGCAGTTTGGCCCCAAGCTTGGGGACGAAAGGAAGTGAGGATGTATGTGTGTCCATATA
>NW_004524726.1:5558944-5581284 GCF_000260255.1 Octodon degus
AATTTTCTTTTAGATAAAGTCCAGATGTTAATGCTTAACTTTTTAATACAATAAAAGGATAACTAAGGTTAACAAACATTTAACTGACTATATCCATAAAATAGAATTTAAATATAATTCGTTCTATATTTTATGCTGGCTATAAAGAACTAGCCTATAATATCAAAGATCAATTTTAATTAATAGAGGATTCCTGGCTGGAAATATTGAGAGTAGGAATGCTTGAAAGTCAAACGGTGTGCATCACAATGTTCGCCGAGAAATTGTTTCTTTATTCAAAAGTGAAGACTGTGGTTGTCATTAAACTGCTGACTGATCTAGGTCTGAACACAGAGAATATAATTATAGAAAGAAATATATCTGAAATTGTTTCTTTTTGAAAAATATATTTGTAATCAAAAGAAGCTTAGGGATACAGTTGCAAATATATCATTCTCCACACCACTATTGTTCTGTAATGATAATGAAGAAATTCCTGCATTTGTTTTGTTTACACATCATTTCTTAGGCTGTACTTTCTGTACTACCTACCTGCCCATTCAAATGGATATAGGATTTTTAGTATTAGTTTTCTACTGTTGCTGTGATAACCTGCCACCTATTTGGTGCCTTAAAGCAATGTAAATTCATTATTTCATATTTCTGTAGGCCAGGTATCAGTCCTGGGTTTCAATGGAATAAAATAAAGGACATGTGCATGCTGCAACTCTTTCTAGAAGTTGTAGGCGCAATTCATCTTCCGTATCTACTGCGGCTTTTAAAGAATGCCCACAGGCCTTGGCTTGTTGGACCAGTTCCTTGGTCTTCAAAGGAAGCCTCATTTTCCCTCCTACTGCTTAGCATTATCCATCTCTCTGATTGCACCAAGGAAAGCTTCTCCATGTGTACGGATTCACATTACTTAAGTGGATATACTGAGGTATCCAGGATAACTGCTCTGTCTAAAGTAATTTAGCTCTTCCCACTCAACATTTTTAAGTGGGTATCAACAAATTATCTCCAATTGACTCATATTTTGAAAAACAACAATCCTATTAGTGTGTTTAGTTATAAGCCCCCATCCCCAAACTAGCCAAAATATATTACCACAAAAGTCTCTTAGCCTGTAGAGACACTTTTTTCTGTTCTGTTGTCCCAGAGAATGTCCTTGAAGTTTAGCAATAAAATTGCTTGGACAGTTGAATTCCCACTCCTTCTTTCCTATTCATCTGGTGCCAAAACCCAGGAGCAGAAGCCAAAAGCAGGGCTCTTTGGCAACCTAGAAAGCCATGGGGAGTGGCACCTTACACCCGGCTTACCCCTAGATCCTGAGAGCCTCTCATTGTTTCACCAAAATTTTTTTCTTTCTCAGAGTTGGATACCTGGACTCCACTGCCCTCTGTGGCAAGACTGTGACACTCTGGCCAACATTCCCTCTTCTAGAGGCCTCAAGAGCCCCAAGGGAGTGTTCGAACCCCAGCTGCCTAACTTAGTGACCAACTCTGCCTCCCTTCCTCCACACCTTCCCTTTTAGTGAACTCCAGTCTGGAAACCATCCTACCAGACCTCAAACCAAAGGTCTATCACTAGCTGGTAATGAATAGACACTCTGGGGAGAGTAAGATTCTGGCTCAGTTGACTTTCTCTTGGAACCTGGAAAAAGCTGATCCTCTGGCAGTAATTTGTTTATTGTTTTACTTCCTCCCTGTTCTCTATTTGAAAAGACCACAAAAAGAGGGACCTCTTGCACTCCAACTAGTAGCATTGCTTTGTTTTGGTATACAGGACAATCTTGCCCAACGGAGGGAGCCTACTCACCCCAGTTAGGCAGGTGACCAGCAATCTGCTTCCTGACTCCAGCTACATATCTAACCCACCCCTCACAATGGACAATCCTCCCTCAAAAACTTGGGGAACACCTCCCACACTGTCTTCTGCTTAACCTTTCCAAATTGGGATTAAAAGGATTTATTAACACACCCCCATTTCCTCCAACCACGGATCTTTTGTTCTATTTCCCTGTGGCCCCAGCAAAGCCTTGCCACTGGATCATGCTGGCCAGCCCAGGAACTTTTAATTTCCACATTCACTGAGACCTTGATAACATCCTCCAGAAAAAAGGCAGTCAAAGATTCCCTATATCTCATCCATTTTTACCTTCAATGAGCAAGATTTTGTGTCCTACTCTCTCTTCTCCCCACATTCTTCCCTTGACATCCTCCTACCCTCATATCTAATCTAACAAAAACTCCTATTCCACTTCTGACCCAACAACATCACATCTTTACCTTCCCCTCTACCCTCTTCTGAACACAAATTCAATCCTGCAGAGCATTTCCTGCCCTACAACCTCCCATTTCTTCAAACCTCCCCCCTTAGCATTTCTCCTCTTCTCCAAAATCCACCTGGTCCAGCCCCCTCCTCAAACCTGACCCTGTGTGCCCCTTGGACAGACTCTTACTCTCTCTCTTTTCAGTCAGTGTCTCCCTGGACCACTTCTCCCCTTGGGGAGGTATCAGGCATTGTGGAGTCTGTTTGCATCCCTGTTTCTTTCTCTGTTACAGATCTAGTGTGTTTCTGACAAAAATTAGGTCCTTCTCAGAAAATCTCAATAAATTTAGAAAAGAATTTCAGTTGGAAAGATGCTTACCTTGTCCTGTTGTCCACTCTTACTTTGATGTAAAGGAGGTAGAGAAAACCACACCAATGAATTCCATATCTAGCTCCCTGACAGGCACACTGAGGTACTGGGAATGATCTCTAGGCTGAATTCCCAAACCCCAAGAGTGGGTATATCAAACTGGAAACTCTGGTAGGAGAGACTGCAATCATAGGATCACTTACCTTCTAGAAAGTGTGAAAACAAACAAACAAACAGGTCATCTGTGATACCTCAGAAGAAATCACCTGGGAGCAGAGAAAAATCTAGTACTCTTCATGAACTGCCTTTCAGAGGACATGATGAAACACACAGCACCAACACTAACTGTCTGGAATATTTAATTCTTCTACATGTCTACTTCATCCCCCAATCTTATCCTGACATCTGAAAAAAACTTGTATAAGAAATTAAGAAGAGTAAAAGGACAAGCAATTGAAAAAAAGGAGATGAAACAAATTAAAACATTAAGTTTTTCTTTCCAAAGACCAGCAGAAATGCACAGTACAGTTGATCAAACCATTCTGCTTACATACATAGATAAATCTCTTTCCCCATTTCCTCTCCTGTCCTTCTCAACTCAGTAAGTTCATTCCCTTTCCCAGTGTCTATTGTACCCTTCAGATTCCATTTTTCTCTTTCAGGTTCTCACACTGAAGAGACAATATGATGTTTGCACTTGAAGGTCTGATTTATTTCACTTAAGAGTATGTTCACTAGTTGCATCCATTCACAGGAGCTCAAATTTATCTTGTTTTATAGCTTAATAATACTCCATTGTATAAAAATACCACCTGTTCTTTATTCATTCTTCAGTTGATGGGCATCTGAGTTGTTTCCATGATTTAGCTATGACACATTGTGCACATAAAGCACTGTGATATGAGGTTTCCAGTTCTTCTAGAAAAATACCCAGGAGGGGAATAGCTGGCTTAAGTGAGATCTCCAATCCTAATTTTGAAGGAATCTCCACACTGATTCACATTGAGATTGTACCAATCTGCACTCCCACCAACAGTGCAAAAGGGTTCCTTTTTCTCCATATCCTGTCCGGCATTTGTTATGGGCTCACTTCTTGATGCTAGCCATTCTTTCTGGGATGAGATGGAATCTCAGTGTTGTTTTAATTTGCATTTCTCAAATGGCCAATGATATTGAATATTTTTCACATATTTACTTGCCATTTGTATTTCTTCCTCGGAGAACTGTATATTCATTGCAGATGTTCACTTTTGGATTGGATTTTTGAATTTAGGGAGCCTGAGTTCCTTAATCCTTTATATGGTCTAAATAAAAGGCCTTTGTTGGGGGGACAGTCAACTATATTTTTTTCTAATTTGTGGGTTTTCTTTTTACTCTGTTGGAGATTTTCTTTGAAGTGCAGAAACTTTTCAAAGAGATGAGATCCCAGTTGTTTATTCCTTGAAATATTTCCTGTGCAGCTTGGTTTTTTTTTTTTTTTTCATAAACTCTCCATTTTTTCCCACATCTCTAAGATTTCTATGTCCATTTTCCTCCAGATGATTTAGTGTTTCTATTTTAATATTTAAATCTTTGATCCATTTTGACTATAGCTTGATGCATGGTGATAGGCATGTATCTAGTTTTAGCCACCAGCATGTGGAAAGCCAGTTTTTCTAACAACATTTATTAAAGAGACTATCTTTATTCCAATGAACATGTTTGGCTCTTTTATCAATAATAAGGTGGCTGAGTGTGTGAACGCCCAAATCTTTATCCCTACTCACTCTCTGCACAGCATTGTCATACTTCCTGTGAGAAACAAAGCAAAGCAAAACACCAAAACCCTGATGGCTTATTCTGATTAACCCAAGGTCTCTGAAAACCTAATAAAGCTGCTCTTCCTATTCACCCACTGGTCCCCAGCCCTGACATCTCTTGTCCCTTTTTCCTCAAATGCAATTCTTTAGTCTTTCAGACCTCAAAGACAACTTCTTCATTACTCCTCAGCCCTGATTCTCAGCAACCTTTTTGCCTTTGAATGGATAAACCCTGTATCTCTGTTCACTCAACAACTTCCCTGGACAGTTCTTTCCCAGGGATTTTAGGATAGCCCACTTCTTTGTTCCAGCATTACAAAATGACCCCAAATCCCTTGAGCTTGCCCCATGCAGCCTGTTCCATTATATTGATGATCTTCTTCTTTGTAGCCCCTTGAAAATGACTCTATATCCCACACTCTCTCTCTTCCTCAATTCTTGGGAGAAAAGTTACGCTGTATCTCAGAATACAAAGCTTATATAACAAGGGGTCACTTACCTCAGCTTTCACTTAACCCCTATCATTTGATGCATGCCCCTCTCATAAAAATCAATGTATAAATTACCTTCCTTTCACTGTATCTCCTTTTCTTCCTGGGCTTCTTTATGGTGTAGACTTTGGACCACAAATTTCTCAATTATTTCAAAACCCCTCTATGAGACTTCCTAAGAAAGAATGCCAGAAACAGACTTAATTCACATTTCCTTTTGGGCCCTCAAAGGGGCTATCCTTGAGACTTGCACTTTGGTCCTGCTCAATCCTAATAAACCTAACCAGCAAAAAAAGGGACAGCCATTAGTGCTACATGCACAGCCAGCTGGAGACTCCCTCAGACTGTTGCATATTTATCCAAACAGCTGCACCTTGCAATGAAAGGTTGCCCTCTCTGTTTACAGGTCGTGGGTCAGCTGTACTTATTCCTTGGGCCCAGGTGATTACTCTCCACCAGGTGCTATGGAAACACTCTTCCCACAATGTCTCTGGTGATCTCAGCTATTGCACTTTAACTCTTCTCTCGCCTGCATGAGTTCAAATCCTATACTGTCAGCTTTCACAACTCTTGGTTAGTTTCTGCCACTTATTTGTCCCAAACTCTGACAACCTCATCCCAGCATCTGACCTCCCAGACTCTATTCCTCAACATGAGTTCACATAACTCCTTGATTATACTCTCTCCCGCTTGCACCACATAAACTTGGAACATATCCAGAGGTTCCTTGACTGATTTTTCACAGAAGCACTTCAAAAACTGCCCCTTCCCAGGCAGGACACACAATCACTGAAGGGTACTGTGATATCCAATCCTCCTACCCTCCCTAAGAAGTAATCAAGGCCACAGACATCCCACAGAGACCAGCTCACAGCGGGCAGAATACTCACTAGAGCTTTCACTATCACAAAAGACAAAACTGTCAACACTTGCACATACTCCAACTGTGTGTAGAATATCCTACATCCAAATGCCAAAGTCTGAAATGAAAATGGATTCCTAACTGCAAAAAAAAAAAAAAAAAAAAAAAACTCCTATGCACTATGGGGCCCTAATTCCAGACCATCTAGAGGCAGCACTTCTACTGGTAGAGCTACAGTCATTCATGATGAGGGCTATCTTAATCCTAACCCATGGGATAAATATCTCAGACATATCATTTGGAGAAATAACAAGTCAGACTGAACAGCAAAACAGGAAGCTCTGAGCATTCTCTCTTATCGCTACTTCCTGTTCCCTTTTATGCCTTTCTACTTATGCCAACAGTGCTGATTTCTCCATGAAAAATTGGTCTTTCTCCCAAGTGTGCAAAACAAGCTCCTTTCTCTTTCCATGAGCAGCTCCATGCCAGACCATTCCCTCTGCTGCAGTTCCTACAGGCTCACATGCATCTCACTGTCTGCAAAAGATTTTAGCCCACTTCTCTATATGCCAAAGTGCCAGCCTGAAGCAGCTTCAGATCACCTCCCTTCCCAGAGGCCACTTTCAGGGATCCCTCCCTTACACTGACTGGTAAGGAGAGCCCTCTAACAGGCTTATTAGAAAAAAAAGAAGATATCACTTTGTCCTTCTCAGAATGGGATGGAAGCCTTTCCTACATCAAGTAAAATATCATCCTCAGCAGCACATCTCTCACTCACTGAAATCATCTTCTGCTTCTGAATTTTATCCATTAGTATAATCAATAATTGACTTGAATTTACATCACAAATCACCCAGCATATAATTACTCCCTAAATATAACCTGGAAGTTTTATTTTTCATATCAGTCCCAAACCTGAGACAAGGTTAAAAGGGCTAATCATCTTTTACACATGGCCTAACCAGGTTTTCCCTCCAGGCCCACTTAGACTGGGCTAAGCTGATACCATTAACCCTTTTCAAATGCTGTTCTCTTTCCCACAAACTTCTTTTGCTCAGCCCCTTTGGGATTCTACATGGGAAATCCCTCACCTCCTCTACATTCCCTATCTCCAATTAAACCTCAACTCCAATATTTCGAAATCCTTACCTAATAGCCCTGGGCATCTCATTTGGTATTTGGTGACTCCTCCCTCCAAAAATTGTCCAAAAGGCTACAGAGCCTCACCCCCATTCATACAACCCCTTTTAGGGATAAAAACCAAATGAATAGTGCCCTTTCCTGTAATCCTGAATACCCCCAAAATAGAAAAATTGAAAGGCCATTTCTCCTAAATCCATTTCTCCTTTGTAAAATAGCGGAACAACAACAATGGTACCAGAGAGGAAGTCTGTCTCTCTTAAATTGCATTCAGGCTCTCTGCCCCAGGCTGTGGGAAGTACTCACACCCATAATCACAGCAGTACTAAGACACATAACCCCAACCTTGGATCACCCATAGTCCCAGTGGATCAGGAGTTAATCACAAACTCTACAAGCACCCCCTTCCATGATTACATGAGGCCTTGGGGGGACAACTAGATAGAAACTCAATGTTACTTGTTCTCTTAATCCCAGACAGCACAACAGATACTTCCTAGATACCCCTGTTAGACACTTATACAGCCAAAATCATCCAAACCTTTAATGGAACCACTGAACTACCCTGTAGGGTCTGTCTCAGTCTTTTCCAGATAGCAAACTCACCAATCTCTGTTTCCCTTGTGCTATAGTATGTGTCTAGATGTCCCCACAAAGCTTCATGCAGGCCTGTGGGCAGCTTCTAGATTTTATGATTGATTCATGGTCCAGTGCTGGAATTATGAGTCTGAGTGTTCCACCCGCCCTAGTATGCTGGTAGCCTGTGTACAACATAAGGAAGGGGAGGAGTCTTGCTTTTTTCTGCTCTTCCCTTTTTCATTTTTCGTTCTTTTGTTGTTTTCCACTACCATGAGCTACTGTCTTCTGCTATGTGCCACTCTGCCTTGGAGTCACCTGAGTGTGGACTGAAACATTAACAAACTGTGAGATGAATAAACTTTTCCTGCATTAAATTTGTGCATCAGGTATTTTGCTGCTAAAAGTGAGACACCTTGGAACATGGATAAGCACCTTTGATTCACCAAGACTGCGTGTCTCAGAGGACAGCTCCAGCTGAAGAAACTGACATCAGAAACCCAGGGGCATGAATCAGACAGGCCTTCAAGGCTCAAAAACTGCTTGAGTGAACTGTAACTAGTTTCTCCCAAAATGCACTCCATCTAACTCAATCTTCTCTTCCTCTCTTTCTTCTCAATCCAAGTAAGATCAGTTCACACCAGTTGGCTCTTTAGACACCCCCTTCCTCTGCAAAGCTACTATGCAACACCTCCTACATTTTGATCATAACCTTAACCATCATGGAACTCTTTTAGCGGTATGTGGGTACACTTCCTTCCAAGGAGTCTAGATGTTTTCACATCTGAATATTGCCAAGATAGGAGAAGGGACCCAGAAAGATGCTCCCCTAGCCATGCCCCAATATACAAATGCCTGGACAGAACTTTTGTAGTCAGGATTTTCAAGGGAATAGATTTAATGCAGGATAGACCATTTGTAGGATTGCTTTATAATATTTAGCCTAGTAGTCAAGTGAAGAGAAGTGAAAGATCTGTCCACATGATAGATCCAAGCATCCAGCTGAGGGTCAGTATCTCATAACAATGTCCTGCATGTAACCAACTAATAAAAGACCTAGAACACTTACAGTGTCTTCCATGAGTCCAGCTGGGTGCCGTGAGCCCACAACAATATCACATGTAAATCTGTATCAAGGAACCGCACTGGGAAGGCCCAAATATCAGTGGTGGAAACTAGAATGTCTTCTCCAGAGGGATGAAGGATCTGTGCCATCAGGCTGAGGATCTGCACTGGATCCAGGAATCCACACTCAATATAAGGGCCAGGGTCCTTCTCCCTGAAGAGAACAGCAGGCATCCTCAGCAACAGGAAGGACCCAAGCTCCTGTGATGAGAACAGCTGAATTTATGTGAGGAAAACTAAACTGTAAAGTGTTTCCAGGAACAGCATGCCATCTTCCCCTCCATTTTTACTTTTATACTGCTGGAATCAATCCTTGGGTAGTTCTTCTACACCCAGAACCACACTGATTGAGTTCAGTTGGGCAACTCCAGTAAACCATTAGTAAATCCACTGCAATATTTGATGGCAGAATTTTCTAAATCAAAACTTTGCCTCTCTTACTCAAGAGAGTCCTGCAGTATCACACCTCCCTGAAAACTCAATTTTCAGCTCTTCCTTCCATAGGGCACAAATTCAAGGTACCCCTAAATTTTACTTCCCAGTACACTCCTTGACCTCCCCTTCCTGTCCCAGTTTGTTCTCATGGGATATCTTTCCCTAGAGATGGACATCTTCTGAGTGTGCAGACACAAGCATGCATTTGGCTACTTACCAATTGAACCAGAACCTGTACATTCAGCCTCCTCACTTTCCTTAGCAACATCTGCTGTACCCATCCCTGTCTCCTCCATAATCCATGTCAGGGAACTCTGGTGCTGTTCAGCTAGTCTCCTTAATGGCCACCCTGGGATTACCACAGGCTTGGATGGACAGTGAAGCTCTAGATTCTCTCTTTCAAGGTTTACCAGACTGCTAAAAGAACTTGATAAGGGATTCAAAGAAATCTCCAGCCACATGGGTGGCATGCATACTCTACTACAAAAAAGCTTTTTGCTTTTGCTTTTCTCCAAACGAATGAATCTGGTCTTGTCAAAGAAAGGGAAAAATGATTTCGTAAATGGACTAACAAATTCCTTGTATGCTCTTGCAGTGTTCTATTCCTTTTCCTCTTCATTGGCTTCTACACTTCTTAGCCCCCTTAACACTTATTACCTTTTCTGTAATACTTACTACTTGTCTTTTTGTTCCCTGAGTAATTAATCTATTCCAAAGTCTTTTCAGGAACTGATAAGGCCATTTTCCAGGCAACAATTTGAGAACACCTCTTTCCTTCTCCAAAACATAACATAACAGATAAAAAAATAAATAAACCAATTTTTGTAAGCCCCTCTTAGCCAAGAGTGACCTAGCAAAGAACAACCCACCTTCCTGTATCCCAGGAAGGACACAGGCTGGACAGACACGTCCGGTTCAAATGAGCAGCCACCATCTTAAAGAAAAGCAGGTTTCTCTTTACGTAGATCAGAGTAGACATGTCAGCAGGCCACAAGCAGTCCCACAAGGCTATGTCAGCACGTCACACAGGACACATGAGCCAGCCACAAGCCTGCTCTGTCTCTGACCCTGCCTTCTCAAAAGCCTGTCAAAGGACTCCATAGAAAATCCACTTAGCCCATAAGAGACGCATTCTCTGTCCTGTTCACACAGTAGGGGGCCTTTAAGATTTGTCAATAAACCTGTTTGGACTGTTGAGATCTCCTGGCTTCTTTCCTGCTCAGAAATCATTAGAATTTCTGTGGAAGCACACATATAAAATAGACTAATAGCATCTGATAATTTGTTTATAGGTGAATAGAAGAAAAACTTTCCAAACTTTTAGTATGGATGGCAAATATTTCCTAAACTAACTCCCCAGTCAGTACCACTTCATGCTTGTTCATGTTCCAGGTGTTTTCAGCTTATGGAAATACATTGATGTCCTAAATTTATCACCCTTAGCAAAGGGTGTGTGGTGATGGTGTATTCTCCGACTAATTTCTCTTGCTGCTGTAACTTGGTGTGATAGAGCACCAGGCTATATTTTATTTCAGGTCCTTACCATATAAAGATTCATATGGACATACTTGTTGCAAGAACAATACTTAAAATAGATTAGTGTGAAAGGATTCTACTGTGAAGAACTAACAAAAAAAATTAGCAAATTTTGTGTGAAATCAGGTTTAGGGAATATAATGATGTTGCCCATGCATTTTTAAAGGTATTTGAATAAAAGTTTACATGTGGACATGTATACAATTAACTTAAGCCATATTGGTCTTTTGATAATTGTCTTACTGCATTGTGGTTATTATTATTGTTGTTTCTATTGTATTTAAATTCATATTATTTATGTATTAGAATTTGTTACTTTGCCTCTTCTCATGCTACAGCACCAAAACTTTTACTTAAAATTAGTTTTACAGTATTACTGCTCAGTACAACAAGAGGAGAAAGACAAAAGCATTTTGGTGTTATTTTGAAAATAGTCTTAACACATCTTTCTCTATCTTAAAGCCTCTTGATGCTTTTCAGGAGATTATAGATCACACTTTGATACATGCTCCTTAATTGAAGTGTATCTGCACCATGTAAGGTAGAGGGCATCATTAGCATTTATTCGATGAGTTTTTTTCTAGTTGAAATGCATTCCTGCATTTACTTCCTGCAAAAGTTTTCCATAATCAACTCTTAGTTTAATTCAAGTTGCTTTAGTACTTTGTAAATATTGCCTTTTCCATAAGTAGAATCAATTTAAAAACTTACATTTTGCAAATGATAGTAGGGTTTTAGAAGTTGTTTTGCTTTATTGAGATACAGTCTTGCTAGTCTTCAGGCTGGTCTTGCACTCGCAGTGACCCTTCTTAGTCTCCTAGTGTGGGCATTACAGGTGCAGCACCATGGCTGGCTAGAAAAAAATTTAAATACACTATAAGGCAATGTTTTAAAACTCAGAGCATCTCTTAGGATCTGCCATTTCCATAGGAATATGAGTTTTACAACCTGTTTAAGGTTCTTACATGTAGGTTGTGCGGTTATTGTGAGAGATACAAAGATCTTAAAATATTCAGGTAAGGGCTACACGATGTTTTGTTTTGTGAGCCTGGCATAGAACCTCATGCTATCACTTTAAAGTGGAAGCTTTTTGTGCATGAATCCTTTGTCAGGGTGCACTTGGATAATAAGTCCTAAAAATGCGTTTTCACTGAAGAATTGTATAGAATCATAAAATTTAGAATGAAGTATCCATGCAAATTCGGAGGATTTATTTTCTCATCTATATTGCTCAAATGCCCAATTCTTTAGGAAATGCTTCTAAAAAGTCTTCATGATATTAATGAACATTGAAAGTTAATACTTTAACATAAGCCTACAACTGACACTTGTGGAAGGCAAAACCCTCAGAGTCAAAGTAGCTATAACCAAAGGATCTTGTTATATTCAGCCTTATCCTTCTATTTTATTTTAAGAAATATTCGTCAGTATAGTCTCATTTTCAAGTTAGCTTTTTCTAAGTTGCACTTGAAAATAACTGATAAGTCATCAAAAGACAAAGATGCTAGAGAGAAATGAATTCAGGCAGAAAAAAAATAAGTGGAAAAGAGATCAAATGAGAGTATTTATTGCTTGAGTCAGGGTTACAAATTCAAATGATCCAACTTGAGAGACCTAAATTAATGAAGCAAATAAGGTCTAAGGTAAATTAACAAATTTCACTCAGGAGATTATTTACATGTGTGAACTCTAGTGATACAGTTTTGATTTTATGAAGTTATTTTTGGAAGAGTAAATAAGATACTGTGTGAAAGATGCTTGGTAAGGAGACATATACAGAAAGCAATAAATATGTTGCAAGTATTATTACCTGTGAAACAACATCAAGGCATGTGGCATTCCAAATATCTAACATTTTTTTTCACTGTTGAATAAAGGACTCATACATGTGGGGCAAGAAAACATGTGAACGATAGGTAACTAAAGGCTACCTCAGACCTTAAGGTTTAAGACAACAAAGGACAAATAAGGAATCAGAATTATCATGGTTGATAATTATATTTGAATAAGGTAGGCAAGATAGCACAGCAGACTAAGCACCTGCAAGCACAGGGACCCGGGTTCAATCCCCAGTACTACATGCTGTGAAAGCCCAGTCCCTAGATACACTGAGCAGACCACCAAGATTGTGTGTGGTGGAGCATGCCTGTAATCCCAGCGCTAGAGATGCTGAAAACAGGCGTAGAACTATTAGTCCCATCTACCTAGTGAGACTCTGTACCAAACACATAAAAGATAAAAATGAATATTTGAATACAACAATACTAGAATGATCAAAATAAGAATAAAGTAAAAAAATAAAGAGTAAAATGTTGAAAGACAAACTTGGAATATTATTTGATTGTTCATATGTAACAGATACACCTTTAACTTTAGACAGCTTAAATTAAATTTCTATCACTTAATACACCTGAAACTTTAGCCATGTTTATGCACTAATCTTGATTTTAACTTGTTTTTCTGCACTATGGAAATATTAGCAGCAAGTCTCCTTCAGGTTTTGTATGAGATTGAAGGTGTAATCAAAGACACTTAGTTCAAATTTTGGTAGGAGGTATATATTAAATATATTTTATTAAATAGATTGCTTTTATTTTGTGTAAAATAAAGAAGATCCCACACATAAAAATAAGGAAAGGAAGTATAGTTCTAAAACTTCTAAGATGATATCAAAAATTTAACAATGAGAAAAGATGTAGATATTTATAGTAAGGGAAAATCAATGGTTGTAGAAAATGTCAAAGATAAAGAATACAGAAAACAGGATATTGTGTTAGTAATTGCATCATAAAATTGAGGGTATAGTTGTCAACTGTAGTGCAGAGTAAAAAGCCACATAGTAAGGGATTATTAAGCATAATGGTGGTAAAGAGAATGTAGAATGTCGATCATTACTTGATATTAGCACCAAAAGAGAGAATATGTGCGACAAATCTGAAAAGGATTATTTTGTAAATTTTAATGAAAAAAGATCTGATGATATTATTATGCTGGTAGAAGATGAATCAGTAGAAAGAGGAGAGATAATGATGGGTGTGCAGAGACAGGAAAAGAAATGTAGAGATTGGCCTTCATTATCAAGAGGGAGACAGGCCTTGTAGAATAGGAGATAATGAAAAAAGCAAAACATTTTGAAGAGATGAGAAAGTTTGCTGATCTCTGCATGCTAAAGCCATGGAGCTAATGTTTCAGTATAGTAGCCTTCTCAGTAAATTTAAATGGTTAGCTAGTTTTTTTTAACATGAAGGATATGGTGTATTTACTGAATACAGAAAGCCTTTAGAAGATCTGCTTTGGAAATAAGCAGTGGTATTCTTGAGAGATCAATACAAAGAGAGTCCAGCTGAAGTCTAATATGTATTGCATATGGCTTTGGATCTATTTAGTTTGATTTAAGATTCTGTTCTAGAAACACTCTTCTCGAATACAAGTGGGAGGCTACATTTTGAAAGATGTCTTATTATTCAAATGGGAGAAGAGTGGAGTTTTAAATAAAATGATTGTTGTGGACCAATATTATTGTGGGCATGTTTCAGCTATGCTGAAAATGATTCAATTCTTGATTCTGACAAAGTGAGGAAATGCACAAATTAAAGAAAAAGAAGAGAGGGAATTAGGGGAGTGAAAGGGTCATATTAGATCTCCAATTTCTGTCTGGGACAGAAATAAATAGTAGAAAAAGTATAATGTGTTTTCCCATGATATTTATTGCAGAATGTTTGCAAAATGATGCAGATTCCCCACCATCCTCTGCATCTATTCCTTTGTAATATAAGGAGTGAAATGCCTCATCTTCTTTGTGTCTGATTTGTACTGGCAAATAGAAATAATGACATTATGCCAGTTTTAAGGTTATCTATCAAGTAGACTTGTATACTTTGATTTATTCTCTTGAGCTTGTATCTTTACTATTAACACATTCCTTAGCCAGCTTTTGAAAGATTGCATGTATGCAACAGAAGAGCTCATCCAGTTGGTCTAGCTAGGCTTCAAGAGAAATGGGAAGACAAATTTCAGCAGAGATGCTTAACCCAAAAGAAAGCACAAAATTGGGTGGCTTTCTTCAAGTCCAGCTCAAGTCAAGAGTCATGTAATGGATTTAGGACCGAATACCATTCCCTGGAGCGTGCAAGCGGGAATTGCAGCACACACATATTGATGAGCAATGCCATGTTTCTCTTGGGTAGGTTAACTATGAGCTTCTTGAAGTGTGATTTATGTGAAATATGCCTTGCCATGTCCTGGGAAAACTCAGGTATTTCAGATTCCTTTAGAAAGATTTTTCTCCTCTGTGTCTTATATGTGGTGTAATTGACTCACAGTACAGTACAATTAACTCTTTCAATGCTACTAATGTTTTCAATATTTGATTATCCATTGAACAGAAGAGTCATACCTTTGGGGTTTCCATAGTGAAAAAGGTAAGCTGTCCTGTGTTTCTAAGATATAAAAGACAGTGTTTTAACTCCCTCCTTTAACTAAGAAAAATATGATTTACACACTTGGAGATGCACAACATGAGCTTTTAAGGTAGGTGTTTATTTGACATAAGGAAGACCTATCCAAAAGTTTCAGTTCTAGCTCTTGCATTGTATTATGTTTCCCAGGTAAATTTATTTCTTGGACTGTGAGTTTTTTTAAGCTACAAAATAGATGAAGCATGTCTCCTGAACTATAGACACAAAATATACACCAAATATGTTGTACTTAATAGTTTTGTTAAAGATCTACTTCACAAACTTTGCTGATTTTTGCCTTATAATTTTCATTTAGAAATGTTTTAGCTATTCAATTGTGCCTTCTGAAAATAAATATTTTGTTTATACCTATATTTGTTGTCAAAGCTACATCTATATTTATATCACCTATATCTATGTCTGCATCTATTTCTATTTCTATATCTACTCCATATAAGATGTTTATAAAATATCAAATGATATGTGTTGCAAAGAGATTATAAGGTAAGGAAACAAATAGAGATAGATCTAAAATACAAATATCTTAGTCATACTTTAATTCTAACTTTCCAACTTATAATACAAAATCAGAAGAAAAAATAGAGTAAGGGCATGATCCAATGTGTATAAATAATAATTTACTTTTTCTCAAAAAGGACAGTACAACATAATAAAAAAAATTCTCAGGCAAGTCTTCAATTAAACATAGCTTTTAATTGAATAGCGCTCTTTCTTACAGTTTATGGTATATATTTATGTTAAATCATAATTTAATAAAGCTATGTGGAACAAATGCAATAGTCCTTTAGTATACAGATATCTGATGATCTGAATAAACCCTTATATACCAAGGCACCTGAGGAGTAAGCTATAGAATTTTCAAGTGGTCTTTCCTAAATACTATTTTTCTTATCTTGACTTTCGATTTTAAGCAGGATAAGTTTCACATAACATGCTCTCACAAAAACTAGAGTGCAAGTCATTTATGTTGTAAGCTAAATATGATGGAGTAAATTTGCCAGTAAGCCAAAACTAATGCAGTATTACCAGACCCAGGGAGTTCAACAAAGGCATATTTTAATACAGGAAGCCAGCACAACACTCGTAAAACATGAAGGGTCAAGTGCAGGATAGGCTTACTGGTAGTGTTGAAATTTCCTTAGTGATTAATTTAGGGTCAGCCCAGAGCTTAGGTAAATAATATATATTTTTACAGTACAGTTATTACTGTGTCAGTGACTATTCAAATTTAACTATGAAACAATTTAGATCATTTGAACAGTAATTCATCTAATAAGAAAATAGCATATTTCTCATTCTCATGAACCTATTAAATGATTTTCTTTTACTTCCATTTTTCCTACTTATGTAGTTTTCTTCATTTGCATTTTCTGCTATTTATCTTTCTTTAACCCTAATTAGTTCATTCACTACATCTTACAAGCAGAATTTTATTTATAAAATATGTGTACATTAATAATCCTTAATTCTGCTGGCTCTATAGCATAAGCAAAGTCTGCTGCTGTTCCTCTGAGCACAGCTACATCATGTAAGCCAGATGGTTTACTCCACTCATGTCAAGGTACAAAAATCTTATTTGATAGTTCTCAGGGGGCTTAAAATCAAGGCAATTTCATAACAGAAATATTGGGTGTGCTGCAGTACAGGCTGCAAAATAGATTCCTGTATAAAATCCTCATGAATTACAGCTGCTGGCTGCTTTTTCCATGAACATCAGTCCATCTGCAATTTTACTATTGTGTCTGTTCATTTTGAAATATGTATCTACTGAATTCTCCAGTATTTACGAAGGGGGAATTTGTGCAGGTGGGACCAGTATGTATATATAATATCTCTTATCTGAAAAGAAACCAAACAGCATGTTTGTTTGTTTTTCTTCATAGCACACTATAGTTCTTGAGGTAAATCAAATTACCTGTTAGGTAGTCAGCTCTGAATTTATATGAGATTTGGGATTGTTGATACACACTCGCTGGGTATTTACATAACAATGTTTGGAAATATATGATGAAAATATTACTTCTCTTCCTGTTTTCCTAATATGGAAATTAATGTACTAGGATGAAAGGCAAAAACAGAAATAATGCAGAACTTTTATTTGAGTTAAAACATTTGAATATAAAGCAAAGTTTGTTGTTTTCATAGTATATATTTTATATTATCATTTTAATCACCTCCTGTCAATTCTATTACATAAAAATAAATACCACATGGTAAAATATATATTGTTTCTTACTATGCTATCATACTATTAGTATAATTTTATTCATTGCACATGATAATAATTCATTACAAAGTATTTGAAGTGAATTAATCCATCGTTACTTTCAACCTGTATCCATTACACATCTATTATCCACCCAAATGTCTTGTGATATTATCACCCCAAAACATCTGCTTGGAGGTCCTCGGGCTGCTGTTAGAAGGATGGGGCCTACAAATGTTGGCAATATAAAGAAGTATCCACTGCAGTAATGCAGCTAGAAGCACTGAATAAAATATTAGCATTCTCACTAGTGCACAACAGTATAGTCACAAATAAAAGCAACTAGCTGTGAGAATCATTGCCTATCTGTCCTCGTAAATTAATACCTCTTTATTCGTATTATCCCTAGTCCCAGAAGGGAATTGCATTCCCAAAGCATCCTCATATATCTAGAGAACTGATGTATTTCACTCTAATTAAAATTTAACCTTTTAGCTAAATTCTATTAAAACTGAAAATTTATTCAATAATCCCTAGGGATGCAGTTTGTATATTATTAATAAGATTACAGGAAAGTTATAGAAAATGTCTGAATAATTACCTGAGACTTCAACAAAACTGTATGCAAATTTGCTTAACATTGATATAAAATCCTTAGATGTATCCTGAAGAAGTTTTCTTTTTATTATGTTAATGTCAAGATCAATTGAAACATGAAATGAATGGAAATTTGTGGACTTTTATTTAGTGCATGCGCTGCTAGTTTTACAAGGCAAAATACAGAAAATCCATGCAGATTAGGATTTAACACATAGAAGAAATTGATACATATTAGTTACAAGTAATTCTTTCAAATGAAGGACTTAATAAAAAGTGTCATAAATTAAAACTGAGTGGGAGATAATTTCATATTTTGAGTTTAATAAGGGTTACTGCTTTGCAGTTTTGCTAAGATAGACTCAACTCTATTTAATTGTATTAGATCCCAACCTTTCTTGTTGAACATTGTCCTTAAACTTCAGGATTACTTGGTAGGGAAGCGTCCTTAATTTGTGCATTGAATTAGGTATGTGAATAGGTTGTTTGAATCCTCATTACTTTTATTTTTTAATTATTTTTGAGGCAGAGCCTCACTGCCTTGCCCAGACTGGCCTTAAACACCTGTGCTCAAGCAATCTCTTAGCCTCACCCTCTATAATAGCTGTGATTGTAGGCTTGCACCATTGCATCTTTTCCTTATTTTTACATACAGTATCTGTTGTTGTGGGAGTTGCTTGTGAAATTAATGACATTTTCTGAAATATAGTCTGAATGAAACACTAGTGACTATCTATATTTCTTTTTCCTTCCATCTCAGATAAAATACAGTTAATATGTCGTGGTTAAACAGTACTTGTATAGTACTATTAAAAGATTATGTTGACTCCACCTCAGTAGGCCTACCAGAAGGAACTGCAGCAAGGCAGTCATGTGATGCAATGGGCACAGTCCACCTTGGTGGGTTTACCTGAAAGGAAACATGCGACCAGAAGCCAGTGGGAACTAGGGGTCCATTTGGACCGAGTTCAACTGGAAGGAGCCAAACAGAGAAACCAGAATCAAGCCAGGTCCTGCTTGTGAGTTTGAGTTCAGTAACTCTAGACCAGTGAGCTGAGGCATATTGCTGAGCTCAGCAGAGCCCCGACCAAGGCCCAGACCTACAGGAGCATCCTCATGGCACAGAGGTGGCAGCAGGTAACTGGGGTGAGCTAGTCTACCTGAAAGAGTCCAGATGCATAAAGGGGAGATGTGTAGACAGAACTTAGAGAAACTAGTTGAAATACAAATTCTCAATTTAAGATTTGCTTTGTTGTACAGCTATGATGTTTGCCCTTATGCTCTAAAGTACAAACACATTAGTTAGAAAAGTTTGTTAATTTCTAGATTTCACTAGCTGTTATTAGTATTGATGATTGTACTGCTGTAAATAGGAAACAATATCTACCTTAACCACATGTTCTCTCTTGGGTAAGAATGTTGGGAGGTGCTTGGACATTACCCTCATCAAAGTCCCACACTGAAGGATGGAGGATGGTGCCAAATGGAAACCAATGTCTCACTCTCAATCAATAGAGAAAGCAAAATCTTGGGATACACAAAAAACAAGAATCTCTGGCAGAGGAGACATACCTAAAACAACAGACTCTTTACAGAGAGGCTCTAACTGCAGTGATATAGCTACATACTATTGAATTCTCACCAGAAGGTATCACAGAAATCAAAATAAATAGTCCTCTCTGAAATAGAAAAATACAAAAAGAAGGATCAGGAAGCATTCTCAGGCCCAGAGCCTACCCAGAACAAACCCAGGAGACATCAGTATAGAAGAAATTGGAAGCCACACACCTGAGAGCTCTGAAATAATAGCAACTGAAGTAAATAAATAACTGCAGAAGAGTATAGAAGAAACCAGACCAGAAATAATTTCACAGGTAAAAAAAGAAATGATAACTATAATGAAAGAATTACTAAGCAATTTTAAATAAGACACTGATAAAAAATGGAGAATAGTAAAATGATGGAAACTTTGGATCAGCAACATAGGAAAGAAATAGAATACATAAAGCAGGTTCAAAGAGATATACAAGAAATTAAAAACTCAATTAGCAGTTGGCAAAACCATTTGGATATAAATGAAGATAGACTTTCAGACTTTGAAGATACCATTGTAGCTCATGAAGATGCTTAAAAACAACTAGGATCCAGGCAATAGTAATTCAACAGCTGCAAGATGATGCAAAGATGAACATAAGACTAATACGCATCAATGAGAAAGAAAGAGGCAACACAAGTGACATAAAAAATATGAGTTGAAAGAATAGCAGAAAACTTTCAAAATATGGGGAAAAATTTATATTCAGGTAACTGAGGCATATAGAACTCTAAATAATATCCACCCAACTAAAACTACACTCAGACATATAATAATCAAGATCCAAGAATTTCAGCACAGGAACAACATACTAAAAGCTGCTAAAGAAAAGAAACAGATCAGAGATAAAGGACAACTCATCTGAATAACAACAGATTTTTCCTCACAAACCATCAAATTAAGAAGATCATGGAGCAAAATACTTCTAGTCTCACAAGAAAACAAATTCCAATATAGACTGATATATACCACAAAACTCTCTTTCAAATTTAATGAAAAAGTAAAATACTTCCACAACAAAGAACAACAAAAGAAATTCATGTTGACCAAACCAACCTTACATAGAGAACTAAAAGATATTCCAGAAAGGGGTCAAAATGTCCACAATTCCAAGAACAACAGAAAGAACCCACCAAACATGGCAAACTATTAAACAAAGGAGAAAATTAGGTAACCAACAGCCAGAAAATAACAAGACAAACATAAATCAATACATGTCAATTATAACCACCAATATAAATAGGCTTAATTCACCAATTAAAATAAATACACTGGCAAAGTGGGTTAAGATACAGAATCCAAAAATATACTGTATACAAGAAACACATTTAACCCATAAAGAAATTCATAGGCTGAAAGTCAAAGGATGGAAAATAATACTACATGTTCCAGGACCTCAGAAAAAAACAGGTAGCTTCTGGTCAGACAATCTAAACTTCACACCAAAAAAGATCAAATGAGATTAAAAAGGTCACTATATACAGCTTAGGGGGAAAACTCAAGACAAAGATACAACAGTCATATATACGTATGCACCAAATATGGGAGAACTCAACTATATAAGACAAATTATAAAGGACATGAAAAAATCTAATAACCAATATCACAATCTTAACAGGGAACTTTAACACCACCTTATCTGAAAAAGATAGGTCAAGAAGACAAAAAATTAGCAAAGAAGTAGCAAAACTGAACCAAACTTTTTAACAAATGGCCTTAGTGGACATATAGAGAAAGTTTCACCCAACATCTGAATATCAGCTGCACCTGGGACATTTTTTAAAATAGACCACATACTAGTCCACAGGTCATGTTTAAGTATATGCAAGAAAACAGAATTGCCCCATGCATATTATCTGAACACAGTGTAATGAAACTGGAAGTTAACAACAAAAGAAACCACAAAAACCCCATGAACATATGGACATTAAATAACACCCTCCTAAGCAACCAATGAGTTACAGACAAATTTAAACAAGAAATAAGGGCCAGCCAAATAGCTCAGCATATTAAAGCACCTGCAAGCAGGCCCAGGGGTCAGGGATTCAATTCCTGGGCCTGCCATGCCAGCCCCAGCCCCGGGGCACACTGAGATGGCAATTGAGACTGGGTGTAGTGGCATGTGCCTGTAATCCCAGCTCGTGGGAGACTGTAAACAGGTGAATCACTGAGTCTGATCTTGTAGTGAGACCCTGAACATCTGTAGACCCTTCCCTAAAATAAAAAAAAGTTCGACAATATCTATAACCCAATGAAAACTCAAATACAACATACTAGAAATTGTGGGATGCAATGAAAGCAATCCTCAGAAGCAACTTTGTAGTGGCGAACTCACATATTAGGAAAATGGAGTGAGAACAAATACCCTAAAGCTGTACTTTAAGCCTCTAGAAAAAGAAGAGCAAACCAAGCCCAAAGCCCAAAAGATGGGAGGAAATTATAAAGATTAGAGTAGAAATCAATGCAATTAAGACAAAGAAAACAATATAAAGAATTAATGAATCCAAAAGCTGGTTCTTTGAAAGATTAAATAAAATTGATAGACCTCTAGCCAACTTCTTCAAAGAGAGGAATGAAAAAATTCAAATTCAAGAAATATGAAAATTACTACAGATTCTGCAGAAATACAGAGGATCATGAATAGATCTTCTATTTAAAAATCTTTAGTCTCACAGAATGGAAAGCACAGAAAATATGGACAGATCCTAAATAGGTACAAACTGCCAAAACTGAATCAAGAAGATATAAAAACTCTGAATAACCCAATATCAGCTAATTAAAGTAAAAATGTAATCAAATAATTACCAACAAAGAAAGGCCTATGTACTGATGGATTCACAGCTGAATTCTACAAGAAGTCTAGAGAAGATTTAATCCCAAT
>NW_004524726.1:5582879-5584826 GCF_000260255.1 Octodon degus
ACCATGCACTAAACTATCAAAATGGATTAAAGATTTAAACATTAAAACAGAAACACTAAATCTCCTGGAAGAGAAAGTAGATGGAAATCTTGAAGACATAAGAGCAGGCAAACAATTCATGAACAAAATCCCAACTGTACAGGAAACACTGCAAAGAATGAACAACTGGGTTCTCCTCTTATTGAGAAGTTTCTTTATGTCAAAAGAAATCACCAATAGAGTAAAAAGACAACCCACAAATTTGGAAAAATATCATAACCAACTATCACTCAGACAAAAGACTTCTATCTAAATTATATAAAGAACTAAAAAAGAAAATCTGGCCCTGCCCAAATTTAAAGACTCATTCCAAAAATGGGCACGTGAGATGAATACATCCTTTTCAGATGCAGAAATGCAATTGGCTAACAAATACATGAAAAAATGTAGCACAGCAATAGCTATTGAAGAAATGCAAATTAAAACACCTTTGAGATACCATCTCACCCCAGAAGAAATGGCTATCATAAAGAAATCAACCAACTAAAAATGTTGGAGAGTCTGCGGGGGAAAAAAGGATCCCTTCTCCACTGCTGGTGGGAGTGTAGAGCAGTGCAACCATTATGGAATTCACTATGGAAAGTCCTCAAAAATATAGAACTGGAAAACTCATTCAATCCAGCTATTTTCTTTCTAGGTATTTTTCCCAAAGAACTGAATACATCGTGCTATAGTGATATATGTGTGCCCATGTTTACAGCAGAGCAATTTGTCATAGCCAAATCTTGGAAAAAAACAAAATGCCCATCACCTGAGAAGTGGTTGAAAAAGATGTGGTATTTTTATACAATGGAGTACTACTCTTCTATCAAGAAAGATAAACTCAAGGCTTTTATAGGTAAATGAATGCAATTAGAGGCTATACTCATGAGTGAAATAAACTAGGACTGCATGTGTAAATATTATATTGTCTCCCTAGTAGAAAAACCTGAAAGAATAAATAAAACCTGAGAGGAATAATCAATATAGTAAAACAGAAAGAAACTGAAATTGAGGATTAAACAAGGAAGATGAAATGAAAAAAGATATGGAAGAAGGAAGAAAAGAAAAGCATTCAAGTATATATGCAGGATGGCTGAAGTGGTTGTATTGATAATTTCCAACTTTTTTTTCAAATAGAAGTTAATGTGTAGAATTTTGACCTTTACTAACTGTATGCTGATATATGCAATCTGAGCAACTACACTGAGGATAGAAATGTATATTAAAAAACCCATGTTTAAATACCTCTCATCTTGGTCTTCTAAATGTGTGCCATTTCTGTCTTATCAATTATTATTATGGTCTTTAAAATAAATTAAAATAAAAAGATGAGGAAAATATTAAGACTTATTGAAAGCAAGAGCCAATATTTAATTATTTCCCTCATCTTGAAAAACTATAGCTGTTAATCTGAGCAATAAATTTGACAATAAAAATGGACAATATAACAACCATCGTTAATTAACTACTCCTGTTTTGAAAATCTGTAACATATATATTGTTGCATGTTACCCTGCTTCTGTCTTTTCATTCTACTTGTTTTTGCTTTTGTTTTAATTCTTCAAATAAAATTTGAAAAAATAGGTTGTGTCCTCCCTCACCTGAGGACAAGGAGTTAGTTACTCTTTGAAGTCTCCCACACTGCTGCCTATGAAGGTCTGTTTGTGTAGCAGTGCATTGTACCTTGACCCTTGCAGGTCTCCATTAACAGCATGAGTGCAAAACTCTTGAATAGTGTGGGAGTTGATGTGGGACTTCATGTGGGAAACAGAACCTGAAGAGGCTTGCTGTAGAGCAGATAGCTGTACAAAATTCTGTTAAATTGAGCTTTGAAATGTACAACAGGGCCAGGGAGATAGCTCAGTAGAATAAGCACCTGCCTGGTAAGTGTAAGGTCCTGAGTTCACTCCCTGGTACTAAAGAAAA
>NW_004524726.1:5585136-5602254 GCF_000260255.1 Octodon degus
TTTTCTTACATGAAATTTGCATATTGATGAACTCAGGATATTTAAGTTAAATAATTACAATTTTTGAAGTAAAATTCTTTCTTATAGCTGTTCTTGTTTACCTGATGCAAGGGGAGGAGGAGAAATACAGAAAACTGGATTATTAGTCACAAAAGGACTATTTATTTAAGTTTTCAATCAATTGAATAGAAAAACTTCAGTTTTAAAAACCAGTACAAGTGTAGTATAAAAATTAAATCTGAGAGTCCATGATATATGGAATACCTTACTCCATGAGAGAAATTTTTTCATAGCTTATTTTTTAATTTTATAGGTTTATATTTTTTATTAAGCTGGTATATATTTGATGAGGTACATAATGCCATACCATTTAAATTTAGAAAAACAAATAAATTATAGTAGCAACATTTTTATGTTTATTTTCTTTTTCATGTATTTAGTACAGAGTTTACAGCATCTACAGGGTCTCACTACGTAGATTGGGCTTGAAATGATTCTCCTGTTTTCACCCTCCCAAACTCTGGGATTACAGGTGCACTTGCCCACCATGCCCACTCTCAATCCCTATCTTAGTGCACCCCAGGGGCACAGCCCCCACAGCATGTGGGGGATTGCACCCTGGTCACTGTGCTCTGCCTAAGTAGCATTTTAATCCACTGAGCTATCTGGCTGGCCTTCATTTTATGTTCATTTTCTACTAAAATATTTATCAAAACAGGTATATTAAATACAAGTACTTATTACTCTTGAGAAAACCTTTGAAGTGAAATACACACTTAATTTTAAAAAGTAAAAGAATGGCATCATATTTCATTTTGCTGAATTTAACTGAATCTTACCAGGTACCTCAGCACCTTTAAAGATAGTGTTTTCCCTATTAAAGGTATTAAAAATACTGTGGTCTAGAGATAGCCGTCATTTGAAGTTAGAGGCAATTTCACACTCATTATCCTGAAATATTGCTTGGAAGATGAATTGTGAAAAGTCATATAAAAACCAAATTCTTCAAAAGATACACTTATTTTAAATGAGATAGACACAGCTAGATTTCCTGTAACCTAAATTTGTACAAAGTTAAGTATATCATAAAACTTACTATGCTTATATGTTTTCTAAAACTAAAAAATTAAAACAATGACAGATATTGGACTGTTTTTTATTTTATTTTTTGTGACAAAGTCTCATGTTACAGTTCTTACTCTAGAGTTCTGGCTGGCCTGGAACTCATAGTAATCTTCTTGCCTTAGCCTCCCAAGGGCTGGGATTATGGGAGTGACCACCATGCCTGATCATGTACTTAATTAGCATTAGAAATAACATTAAAAGCAGATTAAAATTTTACAGGGACAAATATTTTTAAAACTTGGTCAATTAATATGTGAAGCTTTGTGCTTTAGTACTACTTTTACTTATAGAAGTGTCCTATTTTGTACTTTCAAAAATTATATGAAAGCTAGATTCATACCAGTGGACAGAGAACTTTCTGTGAATCTGTTTTTATTTAAAATCAGATTTCAAAACTAGATAGGTGTGTGGAACACGCCTATCTGCTTTAACTCACATGCAGTCTTCCTGGAAGCTCTCTGGAGCACAGCTAGCCGAGAGCAAAGTGATAGACCTGGGGGTCAGTGGTCATCTTGAAAAGATTATGCAGGGAAATAAGGATCAATTTCTAAAGACCAGTATGCTTCAGCTCTACTCAGAGATAGAATACACACATATTTTTAAATCAGAAACATGGCATGAGGCTAGTTGAAGTATCTGTGTAATGAAATGCAAGAATCTGAGTTGAACTTGAGCAAATCTCTATGTTTGCATCACACCTAATTTATTAGCTCTAGTCTTCCAAGTGATTTACCGACCCAAAGCTACATGTGAAAATGTGGAAATCACCTGGCCTAATTTTTAAAGCTAGGAATCAAGAGAGCACTCATTTTCAAAATGTCATGGTCGAACTGAATTTCCCACTCGGCTGCGGTTCAATTTATTCTTGTATATATTCAGGTGTTAGAACTTCACAGGCCTCAGAGATAAGTTTAAAGAGGAAAGTGTTATGATGATCTAGAGCATTAATACCGCTCTTCCTAATGTATTACATTTTATTTCTGATTCTGAACCAAGTGAAATGATTTTCAAGAGCAGTATTTTTCAGATTTACCCTGATATTCATTCATGTATTCAATAAATCTTCCTGAGCTCTTTTTAATGCATTGAAAATACTTATATTTATTGTAATATAGAGATCTATTTAATAGTTATCTCTTTTTGTTCTCTTTTTTCTCTTGTAGTATTACAAAATGAAATTATTTAGGTGACAAGGGTGATATTTAGATCTTAATATTCCTTTCACATTAATATTTTATAGCTTTTGTAGAAAGTTCTAGTGAAGAGTGGGTGGTAGATGGGTACACCTTTTGAGCACAACTTGTGAAGAAAGTAAAAGAAAGAACATAAATGAAGTGATCTGAGAAGTTAAAGGACTCCATCATCCTATACCACCTGCCCTTGAGTTCTAAAAGAACTTTAATGTCAGAAATATTGAAACCAATATATGGACAGACAGACACAGAAGGCTGTGCACTCTCTGCTGTTTTGTTCCTTTTATCCTTTTTTTCAGCTTATCAATAATTACTGTATGATGAGGGAGAATTTTTTTAAGACTGCTTAAATTAAAAATTGTCCTTTCCTTATTGAAGTCATTGTGTACATGGACTTGTTAATACCAGGACTACAAAAGTTAGGGTAATAGATTTCCTAATAATTCACAGAAGTAATTAATGTTTGGTTGGGTATACTATTAGCCAAAACTACTACTTTTGAAATGAAGCATTTTGTTCTATATTGCACAGAGAATGAATACATTTTGATCTAAGAAATACTGTGAACACTGAACTCAGTGTATAAACAATCAAGATCAAGTTGAGAATTTTCATGTTAGATGAAGAGCATTATGGGGAAAATCAGTGAATGCCTGGAAATAAGAGGATGAAACAGGATATAACATAAGGTTGAAGTTAGTGTAGAGATTTTTATGAATACAGACTTTTTAGACTCATTTAGAATAGTGAGAAGAATGATATTAGAGTAGCATTTTATACATTTTGTCATTATATAACCATTTCTACAATCTACCTGATGTATTTGTATTTTGTATTTGTATGTATCTATCTAATTCTCTACCTGCTTGCATGTAGATGCATCCTATACTGCATTCTCTTTGGAGATAGTTTACTAACTGGTACACAAAAGCACTAGAAGTCATTCACAGTGCTGCATGATGCAGCAGCTTTTAGTTGTTGTCTGTTGTTAATTGAATGAATATATCTTATATATTATTTTTCATTCGTTTGTTAATGTACATTTGTGCTGTTCATTGTTCATGTATTTTGCAAAGAAAACAGGTATATATGCACTTGTGTACAAGTTCTTGTGTATGCATGACAAAAAATCCAATGAAAATGGTCCAGAGATTCCAACAGAAACTCCATAAGAGAAAATATAAGAACAGCCATGGAATATAAGAAAAGATGCTCAACATAAAGAAGTCACTAGGACAGTACAGTTGCAACCTCCAGTAATTCAGCACTACTTCCATAAAAAAAAGGTTAAATTTTTCAACCACTGAAAATTCCTGGACTGGGAAGGCTTGTTGGTGCTGAAACACATATAAACTGACTGTGGCAGTGTGAAATTATACCAGCACTTGGAAATTTTGAGAATTTCTGAAATAATTGAACAAACATCTGTCACATCTCAGCCATAGTTTACCTCCTAGAGACTTGAGAGAAAGCAAATATTATTTTAAAAGTCTCAAGTTGAGCAGAAATCCATACATTATTTTTCTTTGTGTGCGTTTAGAGAAGTTGATTAACCATCCTGAGTTTTAATTTCCTCATGATTAAAATTGGGAATTAACATCATATATTAGTGAAAAACATACAGAAACTAGCACGTTCTAACACTCAGCAGATGCTATCTAATTTTTTCTATGTGGAATCATGATCTTGATTCGAAATATTCAGCACATATGGTAGGTTCATTCTTTCCAAAGTTTGAACTCTGCAAAACAATTGTTTGTCAGAAAAATAGCAGCCACAAAAATCAAACTAAAGAGAATCCTCTGATTACCTGGTTCCCTCAGATCAGGTCAAAGGTTCATCACGTATCACAGGGTCCAGCTATCATCAATGGAAATAAGACACAGGTGAGGCTCCAGGAGAGGGATCAGACAGTGGACAGTCAGTAGAGGGACCAACCTTGTGATTCTTCTAGATTCGTTCTCTTCTCACCTTTGAGCAATACAAATCTGCAGATAATTAGAAGCATTCTTTTCTTTATTAATCCATTTATCCAAGTGTCAATGTTTTTATAACTCCATTCAGATTTAACGGTGGAAGCAGTCTTAACATCTGAGTCCTCCAAAAAGTCAAATGCTGAAACTAATCACTAGTGTGATGCGATGGGGAAGTGCAGCCACTTATTAATCAAATTAGTTCCCTTATAAAGAAACTTTTTTATTATTCATTCTTCCTTTTATTTTTTTTAGGAGAGTAACAATGGTAAGTGCATTGTGTATTGTTACTGCCAAAGTAGTTTCTCATATTACAAGATATAGGCAAGAAATAATAAATAAACAACATGGGTGTTTATTTATAACCTCTGTGTTTTTTTAAAAGTCAACAGAAAATGGAAATATACTTTTTAAAGTTTCTAATACTAGGAGAAGATATCATACAATGTCTTTTAAATAAATTCTAAGTCAAAGATACAGCATAAATCTTAGAACAAAAATTAAGATAAAGCAATATTCAGAAAATTAAACGCTTCAAAACAGTTGAACTAAGAAAAAGTTTTCATAATAGCAAAGAAGTACTAAGAGTAAAACATAAGATAAATACTGGAATGGCAAGTAAATGACCATCACTTCTAACAGTTTAAGGATAGGATATCACCCAAAGTTCTAGTGTGTTGTGGACATGCATAATGACAGAGACGGTTACTGGTTGCTAGGCGTCACTTGTGGAACTGAGCTACAGCTATTTCTTTGAAATCCACCCTGTAGACTCAGGTGGAATCATGGCTCATAGGGTGGAAGAGAGTCCATTTGTAGAATGTGCTGATGAAAATATTCTGCTTCTGAACACAAAAGAATAGCTAAAAGACTACTATTATATACCTCTTATTCTCCTCTGTTTAATTGTTTGCCCTATTTGGAGAGTTCTTTCTGTTCTCATTCATGGGGCTATGATCAATTTGCTCCCTCTCTAGAACATCATTTAGTAGTCTGTGTAGGCTTGGCTTTGTCATCATGAAATTCTTTAGTTGTTCTTTGTCATGAAAGTATTTCACTTCTCCATTATGTTTGAAAGATAGTTTTGCAGGATAGATCAGTCTGGGTTGGAATTTGTTTTCTTGCAAGACTTGAAGTACTTTCTTCCATGCTCTTCTTGACTTGATGGTTTGTGAAGAAAAATCTGCCGTTATTCTGATGGGTTTTCCTTTAAATGTGATCTGTTTCTTTAATGGCTTTTAGTATACTGTTCCTATGTTGAATTTCTGAAATCTTGATTATTATGTGTCTGGGTGTGGTTTTCATTGGATTGTTACTATTTGGAGTTCTATATGCTTCAGTTACAGGAATATCAGATTGTTGCCCCATATTTGGGAAGTTTTCTGCTATTACTTCTGCCCATATTCTTTTTATATCATTTGTATTGACTCCTTCCTTCTCATTGATGCCTATTAGTCTCACATTGTTCATCTTTGCGTCAACTTGCCGGTATTGAATTATTTTTTCCTGCATCCTAGTTGTTTTAAAGAGATCTTTTCTTACTTTTTCACTAGCTGCAATGGTGTCTTTCAGGTCTATTTTCACTTTCATGCAAATGGTTTTTCCAGCTTGTGATTGAGGTTTTAATTTCCTGTATATCACTTTGAACCTGTTTCATAGATTCTATTTCTTTCCTAAATTGTTTATTCAGTGGTTCCATGATTTTTATATTCTCCTCTATTTTTTTATCAGTGTATTCTTTAGAAGCACTTAGTACTTCTTTGATTATAGTTACCACTACATTTTTTAGTTCCGAAATTATTTCTTATCTGATTTCTTCTATACCTTTCTGCAGTTGATTCTTTACTATCAATGCTATTATTTCAGAGATATCTGGCATGTGATTTCGTTTCCTCAGTGCTAGTGTCTTCTGCATTTGTACTGGGTGGACTAGGGGCCTGAGACTGCATTTTGTTCCTTCTCCTTGTCATTTTGTATACCACTGTCTTCTGATCTTCGGTGTAGAGCTTAGATAGAGTTATTACCTTAGCACCAGGTCCAGATCTATGAAGTTCCGATTCCTCCTGGTGGGTGTTGTTTGGTTCTGGCTGTGTGCTCCACTTCTTTCTGCTGCAGGCGTTAGAGTTGAACCCTTTTTGTCTCTCTGGGAAGATGTTCTGCTCCTGAATCAGCTGGGTGGGTCTTGCCTCTAGCCTCTTTGCAGGGAGTTCTACTGAAGGGTTCCCTGCTTGGCCTGCAGCCTGGGTCAAATGAGGACCCGCGGGCCCTGGGTCATCTCACTCACTCACAGGGCCTGCACTCCTGGTCTATTCAGGATCCCGCGGCCTGGGTCCTAAAGAAACTTTAAGCAGAGTCTTGCCACCATTCTGTCATGTGATGGCATAGAAAAATGATACCATTTATGAATTTAAAAATGACCCCTTAACAGACATTGAATATGGCAGTGCTTTGATTTGACTTCTATTCTTTGGATAATTTTTTTTAATGTTTCAGTATGTGCTTGCAGTATATAACAATTGCATTCCTAATGGGAGAATTGATACATGTACATAAAACCTCTGAATTCAGGTCCTTTTCTGCACTTGAAATTAAAGTAATGCTAGTTTCCACGATTTTGAGGAGTACTGGTGTCAGAGCTCCCCTGGAATTTTTGTAGACAACAGCAGTGAATTGTTTGTGTCCTGGGCTTCTCTTCATTGGTAATTCTTTCTATTACTGCTTTAATTTTTTGCCTGTTGTTGGATTATTGAGGAGTTTTACACCATCTTGGTCACTCACATGTATCTAGGGATATTTCTATCTTCTCTCAATTCTCCAATTTACTTGAATACAGATTTTCAAGGTGGTTCCTAATAGTAACTATTTTCTACATTGTAATGGTGTCTGCCTTAAATGTATCAGTTTTATTTATTAGTTTCATTGTGTTTTTTTCTTTCTTGTTTTGGGTAAGATTTGCTGTGCTTTTGTACATCTTGGTTATCCTTTCAAAGAAGTAGCTCTTCAGTGCCAGCCTGTAGATGGTAAGTAACAACCATCTGTTGTTGATAAGCAGCAGAGAATGGATCTGCTGTATCAGTCACATGGAGTGAAGCAGTGTACATGTGTATAGATTATTCGTCCCCGTGAGATGGTTGTATAACGAGGGTGCACTTCAGAGAGCAAACAGTATGGAATTTAAGGGAGTAGCATGTACTTTAGAGAAAAGGCTATCAAACATTTAGTATTTGTCTGTAATATGATTAAAATGTTTCAAATTATAAATTAGTAGCAGAGTAAGATAGATTGAGCATTAGGAGGCAGAGAAGTTAGTGCAGAATATGTAGATGACTAATCTTTGAACACCGTGCTTTTGAACACCGTGCTTTTCATTTTGTTTCTGTTCTCTGGCCTTTCCTGGTCCTAGGCTTGAATTAATCCTTCTTCCCTTGATTTGCGATGAAGTCGGACTATTGTGCAGACATTGAACGACCGTAAACGTGAGATCAGAACCATTAACCTTACAAGAATATCCTACAATTAAGGAAATGATATGATTTGTCAAATCAAGGAAATACATAAGTACAGAAAATTATCAACAGCTGCCATTTTAGAATATTTTTCCCTTTGTTGTGTTGTGTCCCCTAATGAGCAACTGAAGGTCATGTTAAAAGTGCTAGTATGTATTTGTGTTAGCTAATAAATCTGTCAAATCAAACATATTCTACTTTGTCTGACACCGTCTCTTATGCACATATCTTTCTATTAATAAATGCAGGGAAAAGCAAAAACCAACCTAAACTGTGTCATTTGCCAAAATGCTGCCAAATTTCCCCTTTTATGCTTCATTGTTAATTTAAAGTGACATGTTCATTGCACTATGTATACTTAAAGTTACCTTATTAATGTGACACTGGGGAAATGAGTTAAGTGCAATGTTTTCTTTCTGAATTTTCTATAGACACTTGGATTATTCCTGATAATTACTTGATTGTGTAAGTGTAGCTTATAGTTACAAATTTTAAAAAGAGCTAATGAAGATTTTTATTAAAGACAGAACATTGGCTCTTTTGAACAGATATTGTATTAAACAACTTAGTGTTTTATGAGCCAACTCCAATTATTTGTTCTTGAAAAACTTAGAATTTTCTGAGAAATTACCTCAGAATAAACTCTGGGAAATACAGGGCTGTCTGGGAGAGTCAGACATAGAGAGATACAAATAATAGTCTCATCCTGAGGTTGCTTCCTACATGTCTACAGCACTGTTCAGCACTGCACTGATGTTAACCTTCTGCTTCACCAATTTATCTCACAGAAAGTTTTACTACCACCACTATCAGCATAGTGTTCTAGAAAATAAACTCATAAACTAGGTGCTCCCTCTCCTCTGTGTGGTCCTCAAGCCTTTCTCAATAAATTTAGCAGTTATCTTTCAATCATATGTCAATAGATTAGGTAGTGAGTAAAAGTTTTACATAACCTATGCGAACATTTGATGTGTTGGAAATTGGTGCACTTACGATCTTTTGGGTCTTTAATTCTTCTTGCTGATTTAGAATTAAGCTTTTCTTTTCTCAAAGAAATATACGTGTGATAAAAACAGAAGTCCTCCTAGTGGATGAAACATGCATTGACTCCTATGTTAGCATGATATCTTAATTCTTCTTCCTTCTCCTTTCCCTCAGGTGGGCAGATTCAACACGGGACAAGTGACAGTGAGGAAAGCATAAGAGGGGACTTACTGCAACATAGCCTGGAGTCCACTCAGGTTTTACTGTGAAGACAGCTCTTTGCTATTTGGTGGCCACTGTGATACTAACTTTTTGACAATATCCTAAAAGTATCTAAGTGTCTCATTGCTATTTGTTTCTCATTATGAAAATAAACAGAACAAGAATTTAAAAAGGAGTTTGGAGAGTCCTACTTAAATGCAAGTTCTACTTAAATATGTTTCTGATGCTATATTCTCTAATTATTCCACCAAACTGAGAGACATGTTTATAATTCTATATTCATGTGAGACAAGAACAACTTCCACAGGAGTTAATAGAATAAATTGTCTGGTAATTTGTAAATTTACACATATGTACACATAGTCTATATTAGAGTGCAGAATATAAATTAATTACTGATAAATCAATTACTAAAAGTATATAAGCTAGTTCACAAACCTCTTCACAACACATTATACAATTCACTTAAAGGAAAGTAAAATATACCCTTAAGAATCTGTTTTTAAATTGAATTACACAGAAATGCAAGTGTCAGATTGTATAATTACTACTTCATTGGCTCGTATCTCCAAAGTTCTTTGTTCTTTGTTTAAACTCATAGTGTCAATTTCCCCAACTGGAATTTTCATTGTTACATAGGAGAAACATAAAGCTTTGGAATAAAATTGACAGAATGCTAAACAAAATATTTCAAAAGTATTTTAATAAAATAAGAAAATTCAATAAAGATAAAATTATAAATAGCACAGCTATCTACACTTGCATTAAATGTCTATAGAAACATTTTATATAACCAATAATTCATATTATTTTTATCTGACAGGATTAATTAATTTTAATGGTAAAATGTTCATATTTGTCCAATGTTTGATGTCATTATTGATTTTGTATTAGGAAAATAATATATTAATTTTAAATAAAATCATGAATTTGAGCGTTAGAGCCCAAAACCTCACACGTAGTAGGTATTCCGTATCCATCAGCTCTCTTTCCTACTCAGAAGGGAAATAAATGGGTGTGCATTCATCAATAAAGCCTTATTCAGATTATCTAGAAAACAGTTGTGCTGTATGTCTTATAGCCTGGGATAAGAAGAACAGCATAAAACTTAGAGACAGGGGTTAGCCCTGGGCATGGAGCGCTCTTGAAGAAGAGAGTTAAGATGACTCATTGATGCCCTGGGGTCTAATTAAGCAAGTGAAGCATGAGAGAGATATCATCAAAAATTGTTCTAACAGTAGGGAAGCGATTATGGAAACCGTTGCAATGGTCAAGTTCACTCATAATGAACACATGAATAAGGAACTGCATTAGCCATTGAAAGCAAAGTTTTATCTGAAACATATTTTTTCGGTGATAACAAGCGAAGTTAATGCGTACTCCAATTTGCTTTTTGGAGGAAAGATGAAAGGTCAAGGTCTTAAAGAACTATAATAAAACTCTGAATAAAATTTTCTGTCAGGCAAATATCATGGTCAGACCATATAGACAAGTTAAACAAACAAAAAAGATTACTCAAGAACTAATTTTGGTTTCACCTAGACCAGATATTTAAAATAATGCAAATCAAGGAAAAGAATAATTACATGTTTGAATCCACTGCTCACATGCCATGCTTCTGCCTTTTTGTGCTTTGTTCTCTTTTGTTTTCTCACAGCTGGTCTCCCTATTACATTGATGAAATACAATATTCAGAGGTATTAATACCGTCAGGAGAACATCACTCTATGAACTTTGCATTTCTTTGTTTTTCAATATGTTTATTAAATTGTAAGAATGTTTTTGGAGCATCTACTAAGTGCTATCTAAATGTTCTAATGGTTGGAGATTCAATAAAGTAATTAATTTTAAAAAGTTTTTCTTCTCCCTCTTCTGGTATTCCAAGTGATATATGACAGACAATGGCACAACGCTGGTTGGCATACAGAGCTGCACATGTGAGCACCCTGTGTGAATGGTGTGTGAAGCAAATAAGGGGTTACCTAGGGAGTCCCGTGGGTATACTTTCCCTGTTGTCCTCAGAGGTACTCCTGGGCCTCAGGTCTGGTTAGTTCCACTGGATTTTCACTAGTTTTCTCTAGTGAGTCCTCAACTGGTACACACTTCAACTCCTTAGTCCTCGTTGGGTGTGGGTACCAAACCTCTCCTTCCTGTCTCCATCCAGTTCAGGGATTAAGGAGTCTTTAAATTCTGAGAATGACACGAGTAGCTCCAACCTTGTGGCTTCCCTAATGAGGCTACATTCTTTACAGACTGTTCTCAATTCAGATGCCAAACATTTGCCTTAAAACACTGGCAGTAAGTCATTTTGGTGATGGATTTACTGCAAATTCAATAATTGAAATGTATTTAGTGCTTCACCAATGCACTTCTCTCATCTATAATTCAAGCAAAGAATGAGGAATAATCAGGTAAAATGGGAGCTGGCATTGAATAGGTTTATTATTCATTATTACTCTACCATCAGCCCTTCACATCTGTTCTCAGTTGCATTGTGTATAGTGCATGAGTGATACTTAGTTTGATTAGTGTCTATTCTTTTCTCCAAGTCTTCATCAAAACATTTGTCTGATATCAATATGAATTTCTCTCTAGCTATTTCTTTTTCTGTACGGAATTTAATCTTGCTCATCCACACAGTTTAATTCTCTGAATTGCCAAGTCTTTTTGCTTTTCTTGTCAAAAGCCTCGAACCCAATGAAATAATAGATCATCAATTCCTATTGTGAAATGACTAGATATATGAAGTAGCTTTAATGTAGAAGTCAGTTTCTGTTGATGAGAAAGAAAAAGTTTCTTTATCTCTTTTAGCTACAGAGTTATGGTCAACATATGCATAAATACTGGCAGAAACAATATTAAGCACTGGAATTGGGAACCAAGAAATTATTTTTATTTCACTAATATTTTCTCTTTTTATTGTGAATAATGAAAACTATAATTATGTTAGCAAAATGATGGTTTTAGCAAAAATTTCATTATGGTTTACTATAAAATCATCATGATAATATTTTATCCATGCAGAATGATTTTCTTCTTGATCTGGAAATGAAAAGTGATCATTCCATCTTCACAATGGCTTGTAAATGATGTATCTATAAATTTCCACAAGAGAAGGATTATTAAAAGTAAATTCTATTTTTCATATAACTATGAGATGGGCAGTCAATCTTCCATTATCAATAAAAGAACTGAAATTCAAATCAGCAGAAGTGGAAATCTCTAAAGCAAACGATGCAAATGATACAAATTAAAATACATATTCTGTAAACAAATTTCCTCATTGCAAGGGTGTAGTCTCAAAAATGTGCATTGCTTTTTCTATGTAAGTTCTGCACTTAATTTAAATTATCTACATGAACTCTTTCCTTAAACAGATATTTTAAATTGTTACTCTGTCTTACCTCATTATTCTAAAGTAAAGGATACTGTGATAACTGAAGATCAAGTCTTGCTTGATTGGACACCCATATTTAGATTAAAACATAATTGCTGTATATCATTTTAATTATATTTTATAGTTATGACTTCTTAGTAATACAAAATACTTCAAGTTTTTGTTATATGAACCCACTAAATTGAGTTTATTGTTTATGTTAATATGCCTCATAGTGCATATTTCTTTAGTGGCTTCAAATAACATTAATGACTTGAGGGAAATATATAACATGGATCAATTTCCCCTTTAATCAGAAAAAAAATTACTTGTATAGCAGCTTCTGTTTTAAATCCTGCATCATTTCTATTTCAATTAAAATATCTGGCTTAAAGCAGTGAGCATACAGGCTTTTGCAAAGCAGGTATTTATATTTTGTTCTTTTCTGATGGAGTATATGCCACCAATGCAGGAGGACCAGTGTTCACTTACTCTCTTTAAACCTCCACAAGAAACATCTACGATGTTTTATAAGTTGTAGTTTTCAGCTATATAGTTTATTTAGATTTATTTATAGAAGAAGTAAATTATATGTCTTTCTTTACAGTTAACCTCCATTAACTGTACATAGTAATGGGTTTAGTGTGATATACCCTCACCACCATGGGGCATGGAATTGTCAAACCAGAGTAGTTAGTATTTCCCTGTCCTCATCACTAATTTATATTTGGGAGCTCCAAGATCCTGTATTCAAGATTATTGTAAAATATACAAAATGTTAAGGTGAACTGTAGTAATCCCACTGTTCTGAGAAATTCCAGACCTATTTCTTGCACCCATTTCAGTAGATTTTATCCAACCTCCTTTTACTAACTTCCCTTTTTCATCTCCAACCTTTAGTAATTCAGGACAGTATTTTACCTTCCACATGTAAGTGAATTGCAGTGTTTGCCTTTCTGCATTTATGGTAACATGAAGTGATGTCCTCCAGTTCCATCTGTTTCAAAGCAAATATCTCACACTTTTTCATACTCTATAATATTCCATTATGTATATGTACCACATTTTGTTTAAGCAGCTCTCCTTCAGTAGGGACCTAAATTGATTATCTGTTTCACTAGTGTCATAGTAAACATTGAGTGTACAGGTATCACTTCAGCATCTAACTGAAATAGGTTAACTGGATCATGAAGTATATCTACGTTTAGGTTTTTGTGACGCCTCTGTGCTGTTTTCCATAACAGCTGTACTAATTCCTATAACTACCAGCAGAGTAAGAACTATTTTTCATCCACATCTTTGCCAACATTTGTTGTTATTGTTCTGTTTTGATAAAAGCCCTACAATGAGATTATATTTCATAGTAGTTTTCATGTACATTTCACTGATGGCTGATAGTCCATCTTTCATTCATTTACAAACTATCATATTTATTTTTGAGAAGTCTATTCAGATCCATTCCTCAGTTTTAACCAGACTACTTGGTTTTTTGTTGTTCATTTTTTTGAATTCCTTATATAATCCGGATGTGAAACATTTCCTCCAAATCTGTAGGATGTATCTTCACTCTGTTGAGTATTTCCTTTGCTGAAGCTTCTGAAGTTGATAGAACCTTGTCTATTTTGTTAGTTTCCTGTGCTTTTAGTAATATACCCCAAAATGCATGGCTTATACTCATTTACTGAAGTGTTTTCTTTATGGTTTCTATTAGTACTTTCATAGTTTCTGGACCTTATTTAGTATTTAGTTTACTGATCTATTTTGAAAGGTAAGGGCGAAAAGTTTTTTCATTTTTTTCATATGGATATCCAGGTCCTGAACTTTTCCTGAGGATGCTGTTTTTTCTTAAATTAATATTTTGGTGCTTTTATTGAAAATCAATTGTATGTGGATGTACTTTTTTTCCTCTGTAGGATCCCTAGTATGTTCATTTGATCGGGGTCATTATTTTTATGACAATACAATGCTGTTGCATCGTTATTTCTCTACATTATGTCTTGAAAGCACGTATTGTAAAGCCTCCAGCTTTGCTCTATTTCTTCAAGATTACTTTGGCATTTTGAGAATTCTCTTACCTTCATTTGAAAATTTTCCATTGTTTTTCTTAGTACTCCAAAGAATGTCATTTTTCTTTTGGTAGAGATTGCATTTAATCTGAAGATTCCTTTGGACAGATGTACATTTCAACAGTATTAGTTCTTAAAATACATGAACATGGGAGATCTTTCTTGGTTAAATTTATTCCTCAGTATGATACCTAAATTTATGTAGCTATTGTAACTGGATTGTTTTATGCTTTCAGTTTTTAGTAAATTTGTTGTTAGAGTATTAAATACTACCTACTTTTGTGCTTTGAAAAGCACAAAATTGCATCTTGAAATTTTACTAATTTTTATTATCAATTTGAACTCTTCAGGCTTTTATTGTATAGGAAGCATATAATCTGGAAAAAAAGAATTGTTTGACTTCCTCTTTTGTTTATTTCAAGTAACTGCCCTAGCTAACTCATCTAGTACTATGGTGAATGAGAGCAGTGACAGTGGATCTCTTTGTCTTGATCGAAGTCTTTGAGGAAATACTTTCAGCTTTTATCAACTTGTTACTATGTTAATTGTGTTTTTATTATGTACAAATTTCACTGTGTTGAAGAACAATTATTCCTCTAATTTGTTCAGTTTTTCATAAATATTTTATTTTACTAATTGTTTTATCTACATTTATTGAGATAGTTATATGATTTTATTTTTTTCTGTTGATGTGATATGTGATGTTTATTTATTTGTATGTGGTAAATCACCCTTGAATTCCCAGGCTAAATGCAATGTAATCTTGGAGGTGATTTTTAAGATGTGGTGTTGGATGTGATTTGCTAGTACCTTGTTGAGAACATTTGCCTCTATATTTATCAGGGTTATTGGCTTGTAGTTTTCTCCTTTTGCTTTATTTTTTTTTTCTGGTTTTTGTATCAGGGTAATCCTTAGGTCATAGAATAACTTTAGAAGTATTCCTCTTTTTTTTATTTATTTGAAACAGTTTGAGAAGAACTGCAATAGTTTTTCTAAATGCTTAGTGAAGTTCAACAGGGAAGTCATCGGTTACCTGCTTTGCTTGGGGCCTGGAGCTTTCACTGCTTACTAAATTTAATTCTTGTTATTCTGTGCAGGCAACTTATGTCTTCAAGCTAAATTTTGAAAGAATGTTTGCATTCAGAGTGTTTTTATTTCTTCAAGGATTTCAAATTTGTTGGTACATAGTTGTTCATATTAATCCCTAATCAACTTCATATTTCTGTTAGATCACTTGTGATTCTATTTAGTAGGTCTTTCTTTTTTATGAAGTGGAGTCCCCTTGCACTTATTTACTAAAAGTTTATTTTCATTGATATTTAAATTTTTAAATTATCTTTTTTATTGTGCATTCTAGTCTGTTTTTCTTTTATTTTTTCTCTGGCTTTTGTTATTTCTTACTGCTGATTTCATTTGATTTGTTCTTGCTTGACTAGATTCTTAGGGTATATAATTAGGCTGTTTTATAGCCTCAAATGCATTGATATAAGCAGTTTTTGTCATTAATTTCTCTTTCAGTATTTTTTTTGTGTTTGTATTCTATAATGTTCGATATGTTGTCTCTCTCTCTCTCTCTCTCTCTCTCTCTCTCTCTCTCTCTCTCTCTCTCTCTCTCTCTCTCTCTCTCTCTTTCTTTTCTGTACCGGGATGGAATTTGGGACCTTATGCTTGCCAGGTGGGGTGCTTATGCTGCTAAGCTATATCCCCAGCCCCTGGATTTCCATATAATTTCTAAATATTTTTACATTTCAATTTTCCTTTCAGTAATGAGATCTTATTTATATTAAACATTTTTGTCACTGTATATTTGGATAATTTCTAATGTTTCTTTGGTTGTGATTGCTGATTTTACTTTACTGTGGGCAAAAACGATAGATACATAATTGTACTTATTTTGTATTTTTTAAGATTTATATCCTAAGGCTGGTGAAATAGCTAGGCTGACTAAGCATCTGCCTGGCAAATGCAAGGAACTGGGTTTAATTTCTGGTACATCATGCCTTATGGGCCCTGAAACCCCGGATGTGCTGTGCTTGTCACCAAAGCTGGGTATGGAGGCTCATACCTGTAATCCCAGCACTGGGGAGGCTGAGATAGGATCACTATGAGTCTGAACTACATAACAAGACCCTGTACCAAATAAATAAAATAAAGGATAGAAAAGATTTAGAGTCTAATATTTGGTTCATTTAAAAATTTTTCCTGTGCTGATGAAAAATTGTGTATTGTGGAGCGGTTGCAAGCTTTCTGTAAATGTCTGAGTTCATTTAATCTGAAGTATCACTTAACACTGACTTTTCCTTGTTGAGTTTTATCTGCCTTGTTGGTGTTAGTGGAGTGTTGAAATCCTCGTCTATTATTGTTTTGGACAATACTTCTCCATTTGAAAATTAATAGAATTTTTGTCATGAAATATGCTCTATATATTAGGCATAAATATTTATAATCATTATATATTTTTATTGGCTTATTAATCAATGACTAAGTAGTATTTGCTCTTATAATTTTTGCTCTTGTAATATAATATAATTAAAGTCTATTTTGAAAGATGTAAGTGTAGCTATTACTGCTCCTTCTTCGATGCAAGTTTTGGGGAATCTCTTCTTCTTCTTCTTCTTCTTCTTCTTCTTCTTCTTCTTCTTCTTCTTCTTCTTCTTCTTCTTCTTCTTCTTC
>NW_004524726.1:5602587-5617675 GCF_000260255.1 Octodon degus
CCCCCCCTCCTCCTCCTCTTCCTCCTCCTCCTTCTTCTTCTTCCTTTTTTGTGGAACCAGAGCTTGAACTTAGAACCTTGCACTTGCCAGGGAAACACTTATTCCACTGAGCCATCTCTTTGGCCTGGGAATATCTTCTTTCACCCTTTCATTTTTAGTCTATATGTTTCTTTATTTGTGAAGTTAGTTTCACCCAGAAACAAGAGGATTTCAGAAAATGGAATGATATCCCTTGCTCATGGACAGGAAGGATGAACATTGGGAAAATGACGGTACTCGCAAAATTGGTCTACATATATAATTCATTCCTGGTGTAAATACCACTAGCATACCTCACAGACCTAGAAAAGCTTTCCTAGAATTTATGTGGAACCAGAAGAAACCTAGAATAGAAAGAGCAATCCTGGGCAACAAAAGCAGGCTTGGACAGATGTTCTATGGCTTTACCCTTTTCTTTCCCTTTGGCTACCCTGAAAATATGAGTATTTATTCTTATAATGGTACTGTAAAGTTTATGAATGTTGTTTGCATTCTTATTTTTTTCTTGTTTTTGACTAATTGGATATTTCAAAGTATTTGACTTCAAGAATAGATACTGTTACTTTTCCTTTTCTTTTTGGTATTTTAATACAGGGTCTACAGGGTCTCACTATGTAGATCAGACTCGTAGTGATCTACATAGTGAGATCATACTGCTTGTATTCAGCTTCCCAAGCACAGGATTACAGGTGCACGGGGAACCACACCCAGTCTTAATTGCCTTCTCAGTGCACCTGGGGGGTGGGGCTGACATTGCATGCCAGGGATCTAACCCCGGCCGCTGCATCTGCCTAAGCAGGTGCTTTAATCTGTTGAGCTATTTGGCCGGCCCTGTAGATACCATTTCTTCAATCTGATCTTTTATTTTAGTAAGGATTTCAGTTATTATTTTACTTTATTTAATGAGTTCTTCACTTTCAAGATATTAGTTCAATTCTTTTTTAACATGTCTCTGTTTTTTGCTGATTTTCTCATTTATAGAAATTTTTCCTATTTTCATTGAATTGTCTTTTTTTTTCTTTTGAATTCATTCCAGCCATTTGCCACCAGTTTTTTGAATATCTTTTATCAAGTATATCATCAATATCCTTTTATGTGGGGACTATTGTTAGAAAGCTATTATGTTCCTTTGGAAACAGCATGGTTCCTTGGTTTTCACATGACCTGTGATGCTGTGTTGAAATCTGTGTGTCTGATGGGTGGATAAGATACCTCTATCACTTTTGTAAGATGTCTTTCATAGTAATCAGATTTCTTCTGAAAAATTGTCAGAGGTGTGGGATTTTCAAAGCTTTGGCTTTGCTCCAGGTGGGCACCATAAAATAGCCTCCATATATCTTCTGCAGGTGTAACGAATGGATCTTAGTATGGTACATGGGAGTGCAGGGCCAAAGAGCCCCATAGGGATCCTATGGGGAGGGCATATTGTAGTGGCCATGGGAATGGTTCACATAGAAGTTCTCAGATTTTATTCATAATAAATATAGTTGCTAAAATGTGAATTAAGAGTTCAGTCTTAGATATTTGAAATGGTGTTATTAAGGCTATATGCTTAATGTATCATTTTTATTAATTATGGAATGTAGTTTTGTTTCAGGAAATTTCAACTGAAGGTTTACAAACAGAAATTCAAGTAAGTACTTCAAAGGTGCCTAGAAAAGCAGTGTTGTAAGAGCAAATATACAGTTGTGAATGCTTGTATTACTTATTACAACACCACACATCCTTTGTAACTACTTTTCATGTTTGACTTTGCCAGGGAAGAATATGCTATATATGACTATTCAAACAGTACCTCATACAATGAGTAACAGTGGAGTCTAGTTAGCAAAAATTCAGATATTGGTATCTGATAAAAGATGGTTGAAATCACTCCTTTGTCACTATTTAGATTTATAACACTATGTGATGCTCAGCCTTTCCAAGGTTTCGATTCTACACACATAAAATGAGAATATTAGAATATTATATAGTATTGAATTAATACTGTGAATAACAAATTAAGACTAAACAAAATACCAAGAGCTACTGTAATATATACCCTAAATAAAATAAATCCCCACAATAATTTTGCTACTATGGTTCTAAATTATGCAATACTCTTGCTCATAGAAGGTTCCATGCTTTATATTTTTATCTTTGTACTGGTAGTTTAAACTTTCACATTCTAAGATTATCTTGTCAAGCATTAGACTTGTCCACTACCTGAGGGACTTCCTGACTGACTCAAATCACATCATCAATTAGTTAAAAAAATTCATAACTTTTGTGTATGTGTGTGTTTAAAATAGAATATATATATATATATATATATATATATATATATATTCTTCTTCCTATTGCAAGCCCATCCTGTCTGTCCATATTTGTCTTGTGCCTATCAAATTAACACTGTCTCATAGGACTTTCTTTGATAATAGAAATTTTCTATATCTCTATTATCCAATTTCTTAGATACTAACTGTAAAGATTATGGAACTTAAAGTTAGTACAATTAAAAACTCAGTTTTTCAGTCATAATGATCATGCTTAAGTAACCTCATGCAACTATTGTCTACCAAGTTAATAATGAACAACATTGATCACACTATTCTGTGCTCAAAATCTCTTTTGTAAGAAGCATACTATTGAAAAGAAGAAGGAAAAGGAAACAGAGCTTTTGAAAATGAGGAGGGGGAGAAGGATTAAGGGAAAGGATAGTGAAGGGGACAAGAGAAAGAGAAGTAAGACGCAACAACTGTCCCATGGTCAATATGACCACAATGCACCTTGAACGTGTACTAAGAACAAATAAAGTGCATGCTCTTAATACTATATAATTCTGTGGAAATTTTTACCTGAGGAATAAAAATATCCGTTATGAAATGATAACATTATAAGTCTCAAAAACTGTGGCTTATGTTTTGTTTATTTATCCATAAAACATACTAAGATTGCTTTCCAGCCAGGCACTGTGGTATATGCTTGGAGCGCCACAGACTCAGGAAACTTAGAGAAGAAGGGCATCGCCTGGTATCTTAGCTAGATCCAGTCTCAGAAAAACTTCATTTGAAATGATTTACATTTTAATTTCTACCTCTCCAGATTATTTAGATATTTGAAAATACTTTTTATTATTTCTATTAGTAATTTTAACTTCAAAATATTTTCTGAGTACAGTGATAGTAAATACCCATACCGTCGTACATAGCTATGTGGAAGCTGAGAAGGAGGATCACAAATTCATGCTCAGCCTGGGTAACATAACAAAATCTTGTTTTTAGTATTTCTTTCTTTCTTTTTTTTCCCCTGGAACTGGAGATTGAACTCAGGCCCTTGAGCTTGCAAGGGAAGTGCTTATTCCACTGAGCCATCTCCCCGGCCCCTATGTTTAATATTTCTTGATGGATGATATTTTTCTGCAAGCCTCATTGAGGTAGAAATATTTTTATTTTTATTTTTTGTTTGTATTTTCTTTGTTGCAGGATCTCACTACACAGCTTTGACTCATGGTGATCCTCCTGCTTTTAGCCTCCCCAGCACTGGGATTACAAGCATTACTATGCCTGGACTCCGGTCAGCTAAACCCACCCTGGGAGTGCAGCTCGTGCTGGGAATCAAACTATGGTCCTTGGGCTTGCCTAAGCAGGCACTTAGTCTGTTGAGCTATCTTGCTGGCCCAAAGTACAAATATTTTTAAATAGTGCACTATAGTAATAATTGTACTTTTATTGATGGAAAATGAAACATTCTAAATAATTATTTAATCAAATTTTCAAAAGCCTTGCATTAGGTTGCCTTTTATGATTTCAAGCACTTCTGCTAATGTTTTTAATCAGATAAGATGTGAAGAAATTTGGGACAAATTTATGAAGGTATGCAATTATCATGTGTCTCAATTGATAGTCTAATATTTCTGTCTTTCAACTATATTTCCATTACTTACAAAAATATCAATGAAAGAACTTCATTGAAGACAAATACACCTTGCTTAATCAACAAAGTTTGTCAATAAAATTTGCCTAATTTGCTAGTCTAGAATTCTATCAAAAAAGATATTTATGAGCCCATGCTGGCTCCTAATAATCCTTGCTTTATCTTCTAAATGCTTCCAAGACATCTGTTTGACAACTAAGATTTTCATTATGTCCTGTCTTATCATTCTAAGAGGACTGTATCTATCCTATATACAACATGGGCAGGGTCTCTCATTTTAAAATTATTTTATTTTATTATTTCTCTTAAAACAAATATCTTGAAATTAGGATTATTCTTATTTATATCTTAACCAATGTACAAATGCACAAATAAATTTTGATTCAGTAACATATTGGATAGCTGAAGTTACAGTATTTGAAATATGTTAGTAGGTTAACTATTTCAGCATTCACTTAAGAAATGCTACTCTGAATACAGAATATGCAGAATTGAGCTTGTATCCTGAGAGGCCAATAAAGAGTCCACTGACAGTGATCAAGTAAGGAAAGAAGATCTGAGGTTCACAATGTTAAAAATTTATAAAGGAAAATTAGAAGACTAGGCAATATATTGCCCTGTATATGTTCACACATACATGACCGTGCATGTGTGTGTGCGTGTGTGTGCGTGTGTGTGTGTGTGTGTGTGTTAAGAAAAGTTAATGTAGATATACTTAATGAGACCCAAACTTTGACATAAGCATTACTATTTTGGGAATATTTGAATTAATAAAGTTACAAAAATGGCTGTGGCTTTTACAATGTCTCTTCCTCATAAAATGGAATACTGCGGCACAACTCTGCCTGAGACAGTCATTCAAGTTCTCAAAATGACAGTGGTATCCAAATTTGTAATTAATAATAGTGATTAAGACTGTTTCAAAGTTTTACCAGCTGAAAAAATTAGAATGAAGAAACTTGTAGAGAGAGTGTCTGAGACCCTGAGTGAAAATACAATGTCTCAGGATACATTTCTGCCATCATTATATCAGAGCTCTGTACTATGGTTACTTCTCAGAGCAAAGGAGGCTGAATTTTAATTCTCTTTTGTTATTAATTTCATTTTTTTGTAGATAAAGAAAGGAAGGTGAATTTTGTGGAACTTCTCTCATGAACAACACAATCAGAATAATAGAAGGAATATTCACCAAAAAGCAGAAGAGGTGTTAAGGGGCTGTGAGATCATTTTAGAGCTTCTGTGTGAGGTTCCTCTTCAATATAAGTGATGGAAATATCCACCAAGGGAAGAGAAATGCAATGTGTCAATTCAAGTGAGAAGATTTTCTGGACTTACAAATATAGAAACCATCTTTTTTATAAGTGCCTCAAGTCATGAACTAAATGAGCTTATTTAATTAGAGTATAAAACCAAACAGCCAAGTAAGGAAAGAGAGGGAAAAGGAAAAAAAAAAAAAACCAAAAAACTAATAGATAAATCTTACAGCCAAAAGCAAATCTTACTATAGACAGTTATAGAAAAATTCTGATAAAAGTATAGAAATTCCTAGAAAACATCATAACAGCTAAATAATACATAGAGGAGATAATACTGAGAAAATAAGAATGCCTTCAATTTCCAGTACCATAAAGAGATTAGGTCAGATTAGGATTGAGGTGTATCATTTACTTTTGGCAATGAACAGATATTAATGCCTTTAATTTTATTTTATAGAAATTTTTTTTAAAATTAGAACAAAATATTAAAAATGATACAGAATTTCAAAATAAAATGGCAGGAATTCAACAATGATTGTTATATTGCATATTGCTATCTTCAAAGCTATTTATTTAGATTTGAAAAATTGGTCAACAAAATTAAGCATTAACTGTTCATTTCAGTAAATGAATGCAAATTAGTAGTACAATTAATACACACATACACATATATATACATACATATATATATATATATATCCTTGTTTCTTCTCCTTTCTCCTACCCCAGTTGTTCTTTCCTTTTGAGTAGTTTCTTCCCTTTCACTATCTCTATTGTACCTTTCAGATTTTATACACACTTTCAGATTCTTGCACTGGGGAGACAATACAATAAAAAACTTCTATCTAAAACATTAGTGCATTTTATTTTACATATTGTTTTATTTTTTAAATTTATTGGATATAGGTTCTCACGGCACAGTTCAGACTCTTAGTGATCCTCCTGTTTGAATTTACTGAGCACTGGGGCCACACACATGCCTTCGGTTCTGGGGCCAACAGAATATGTGGTACCAGGGATTGAACCTGGGTCTTTGCACTTGTCAGGCAGGTGTTTAGACCTCTGAGCTATCTATCAGCCCCATTAATGCATTTCAATAAATCAGTTTAAATGATGCTATGAAAGAAAATTCAGATTAAAAGCTAAATAATTACACAAGGGAAAAGATTGAAATCTAAAGAATAAAATAACAGAAACACTTTTTATTGTAGTTAAAGTAAAACAGTCAGTAATTTTACACGTTGAAAACATAATTTAGACAAAGATTGGATCTGAAGAAGACTAAAGGGCTTGAATGGATCTATAGACCTTAAAGTGAGATTACTCAATCAGGAAGTCTCTATTCTCTCACAAGAGAGGACGAGAAGCACATCTGTTAGTACTCAAGGTATTGCTTGTTGCAACTTTAAACTGGAACTTATTTAAAATAGTTTGAATTATGTTTTAAAATAGAATTTGATTTTATAGTTATGCAAACTATCTAGCTCATTGATTTTTCTTGTCAATAACCTCAATAAATAGTCCAGTGTTAAATGTTTATAAGTTAGGGGTTAAATTTTTTAAAAGTGGCAAAGAGCAAAAGATTCTGAAAATGCTTCAGTGATCAATATATATATATATATATATATATATATATATATATATATATATATATTTACCAATAATGTAGGCATTAATTTGCAAAGATGTTGATATTTGTGTAGGTTCAATTATTATGTTTTCTTTGATATTGTGTGATTTTGAGCGAAGTATATGTTTAGAATGCTGGCGTATCCGAACCATCAGAGCCACCGCCATGACGGTGGGCAGGAGCAGCAAGACACTGCAGCACACTGACTACAGAACGGGGCGCGTCCTGCCAGACAGCCGGGTCTTCATCGGCACATTCTAGGCCTTCGACAAGCATATGAACTTGTTCCTCTGTGACTGTGATGAATTCAGGAAGACCAAGCCAAATAACTCTAAGCAAGCATAAAGATAAGAGAAACGAGTCCTTGGTCTGGTGCTGCTGCAAGCGGAGAACCTGGTCTCTATGACAGTGGAAGGACCTCCTCCTAAAGGTACTGGCATTGCCCGAGTGCCACTTGCTGGAGCTGCTGGGGACCCAGGAATCGGTCGGGCTGCGGGTAAAGGAATCCCAGCTGGTGCTCCCATGCCACAGGCTCCTGCAGGACTTGCTGGCCAGTCCGTGGGGTTGGTGGGCCATCGCAACAAGTGATGACCCCACAAGAAAGAGGCATTGTTGCGGCTGCTGCTGCTATAGCTAGTATTTCAGGGGCCCTGACCCAGTACCTGCTGGCCGTGAGTTCCTCCTCCACCTATGGGCACCCCTTCCAGGAAAGATGGGCCCTCCTCCTGACATGAGACCACCCATAGGTCCCCCAGTGGAGAACCCCCTGGACAAGGGACTCCTGTGGGCATGCCCCCTCCAGGGATGAGGCCCCTCCCCCATAGTCCCCTCACCTGGGAATGTGCCCACCAAGGCCCTAGACTCATCTTGACCCTCCTCTGCTCCCTGCCTGCTTCCTGTGAGGCTGTACATAGTCCATTTTTCCCCTTGTGGCCTATGAAACTGATTTATAATAAACTCTTTTAAGAGAATATTTAAAAAAATGAAAGAATGTTTATGCTGGATTCAGGCTGTTGAAGTTTTCAACCACTAGATAAGGAGGTTGCTCTTAGGTTTACCCTATTCATTCAAATCCAATTACACTCACAGTAGTAAAGGAGAGAAAAGTAGCTAATTGTTGGTTGTGAAACTTAGATGTCCCTACTTTTTATAGTTACCTGGCATAAACAACATAATGAGCTTGATTCTCTCCACCACAGGGTGCGTGGACTTAAACCTGGGAAGAAGAAAGAACTTTTGAATCATAAAAACTTATCTATTTTCATGGTCATTTAGTTTAGCCATATTTCTCCTAAGTTTTGGGATTGTAAGAGTTCAAGAGTTCTGGGGAAAAAAAGTTTTCCTAATCCTCACACCAAGAAGTTAGAGGCATCTGGACTCCTTGGGAAAGGAGGGATTTTAGAATTTTTTTTTCCTGAGCTCTTCTAGGATTGAGAAAAGTCTGGCAATTACAAAGCCAGTCTCAACAACAGCTTTCCTAAATAACAATAAACTGGCAAAACACTAATGATGATGGCTACTACATTGTTTAATCGCTGATTCTTTCTATATTTTTTCTATTTTTCATGCATATCTGATCCTCAGGTTTTATTCACATATGTAAAGAATATCAGAGTCACATGAACACTCAGATATTGGAGTTCCCTGTAATTGAACCTATCCTCTCAAATGGCCATCAAACCCACACGATTCTTACAGTGGGCGTCCATTCAGACTGGACCATGGCCAAGTGTGGTCCAGCATACCTCTGTATGCCTTCAGAAATAGCACAACAAGAGATCATACTTATATGATCCCCAAAACACCTCTAAATAAGGACAGAGATCTCAATTCTCCACAATTGCTTCAAAAACAATGGAATACAGTACATACAGAGATAAAATTTCTACCTGGAAGTTATAACTTTTAAAGAAGTATAGAGGCCTAGTCTCAGTGAATTCCCTGAAAAGTGAATTTTGATTTCAGAAATAATAGATTTCTAATATCTAGTTTTGGAAATAAGTCAAAACTGCGGTTTCAATGTTCTCAAATCAAGCAAGACTTTAGTTTGCAATATTGAACTAAAATACAATGGCAGACAAGCTAACATAAATAGCTACCTTAGACAAATACAACAGAATTCTTCTCGATGACAAACCAATAGCCCCGACAGCATCATGAACAGTTTAACTATGTATAAGTGCTTCGAAATCTCAAGACAGAAACTGGGGGTTCACAATGTTTGGAATTTACAAAAATATTAATTTCTGGGTTTCCTAAGAAGAAAAATACTTCAGTTTTACACAATAGCAATATTTTAGTTAACTGCTAACTGATAAAATTTCTAAAAAATAAAGCCACTTAGGAGAAAACTGACAAATCTTCAGCTTAATACCTATGCAGCAGTAATGATAGTAAACTAAGAAGAAATATAAAACATACAGACAAATCTATATATATAGTCTCTTCATGTGTTTAGATATTTTATTTATAATACATTGATTTACATCGTGGATAAAATATAGCATACATAAAATATTTACTTGTAGACATAGTTATATATTTATGGGATGAAGTGAAAATGTTTCCAGTGTCTACCAAAATATCCTCTGTAATGATTTTAGAATACATTATCATGGATAGTTAAGGCAAAACTTATAACATGAAGGATAAAACATTTTACTCTTATGTTTATTTGTGTGAAAAAGGAGCAATTTAGTAGCAATAGGGAAGTGATAGAAACATATTTCATTTATTAGCAGTTAATATCGCAAGGAAATTAAACTGTCTTTGTTTAAAAATGACTGTGGAAACTTGGGCAATTTGAAACAGAAGATAATTTTTCTTGGTTAATAATCGTCTCTTTTTGAAAGTATTCATTAAATTTATATGTATATATATTATATATATATATATAGATATATATATATATATATATATATATATATATATACCCATTCTGGTCCCCATCTAGGTCCAAGATAAGTAGTAAGATATTAATTCCAAGAATTAGTTATTGGAATCCCATCAAGTTAATTCCAATCTACAATGTCCAGTGTAACACACTGCAAGATTTAAACACTAAAACATATTTATAATTATGGCGAGCCAAGGAGTTCTAAGTCCAGTACAAAGATAGTTATTCTGAATAAAGTTCTTGACTGAGGGTTGAACCTGGGGTTTTATTTAGTCAGGAGGGAAGGAGGAGTAACTTGAGGATGAATGGCTAAGAATGGCAGGAAGTAAGTGAATACTGTGAACTGGGTTAGGTAGGATGCCTGTACTTACTTCTGCAATATGCAGAGATAAGGATATGCAGAGAGTAATCTGCATTACACAATTGGCATAGTATCTAATGTTTTGGGGTCCAGTGCTTCAGCTCTGATGTGTGATTTTTCAAGCCTCAGGAAATCATAGACTCTATGTCAAGGCTCAATCCCAGCCAACAGCATGGAGCATTGACTCTTTGTCCCATCTCAGCCCGACTCATATTGAGCAGCTGGTAGGAGTTCCAGGAAAACACACATGCTGCCTTCAAAGACTCCCACCAGCATCTCAGCTAGACCAGTATGCATGGTTTATGGCCAGTTGAGGGGCTAAGGAAAAGTTCTAGCCAGCTCTGTACATACCAATACAAGGAAATAGGGTCAGGAGCCACCAAAATGGAGACGATTGCTCTTCTTTCAAGGAGAGCTGCGCAGGTGGTCCTCCATAGTATATAGTGACTTTATGTTGTATTTCTTCCATTTACTTGACTTCTATAAAAGTCATATTCCCCAGGGTTTCTTTTTTTTATTGTCCTCAATAATTTTCTACGCCATCACTGCCAATGATAACGTGTAGAGGCGATCTGTACTATTCTGGGATACATTATACAATCAAACAATTGTTTCTGTATTCATAATTTACTTTAATAATATCTCACACTGCATTCTTTTTTTAAAGAATGCATTGATACATTTGAGGTATACATAATGATCATATTCATCATAGGGAATTTATACCAGTACATGATATATTTTGATTTCTCTCTTTTTTTTTTCAATTCTCTCTCCTCCCTTCAAAATGTAAGAATTAGAGCTAGCCAAATAGCTCAGTGGATTAGAGCACCTGCAAGCAGGCACAGGGGCAGGTGGTTAGATCCCTGGGCCTGCCAAGCCAGCCCTGCTCCCCGGGTGCACTGAGATTAGTTGAGACTGAGCATGGTGGCGCACGCCTGTAATCCCAGCACTTGGGAGGCTATAAACAGGTGGATCACTACAAGTCCAATCTAGTAATGAGACCCTGAACACTCTGTAGACCCTTACTTAAAATACAAAAAAAAAGGAAGAATTAAAAACATCTTACCATATCGGTGCATGTACGTCCATGTTTATAACAGCACAGTTTGTAATAGTGAAATCTTGGAAATAACTCAAATGAACATAAACCTGGAATGGATAAAGAGTATTTTTTTTACAACTTTCTGTGCTTGTGCAAGTCACAGTTTAGAATTTACAATTAGAAAATTATCAGCTCAAGAAATGGCCACCAAGGCAGTTGTAAAGAGAGGCCTGTAGTTAACTTAGACTGTGAGATAAGATCAGGCTAGTGAAAAATGTAGGAAGCTGATGACCTGGCAAGATAGAAAGTTTTGCAAGGCAGTCTGAGGAAAATTAATAAGAGAGAGATTTTAAATTTGTAACCAAGAAAAGAAGAGGGGGGATAAGTATGCTTCCTGAAGCTAATGATTGAATGTTGATAAGTCACAAAGAGAAGACAAAAATCTCTCAACTCTATTTTACTTGTCTTTTCTGTCATTGTGAGTGATCTGTGTGAAGTTGAAAGGATTAAATGAATGTTTCAGAGAAGGATTTAAGTTCAAAGTGGAGAAAAGATTGCTACTGTTCTGAATAAGTTCAGCAATTATGGGTAGGAAGAAATTTATGCAAAACAATGGAGTTTGCCCATGGGACAATCAAGTTACTTAAAAGATACTGGGAGTTTTGAAAAGCATACAAAAAATTAAAGAATATTTTTAAAATTAACAACAATAATAATTACAATTAATGTATTAGAGGATGACAGAAGTTGGCTTCTGTAAATTGATTGATTCATCAACTTAATTTTGGTATCAGATCAAATTCATTTTGAAAGAATGACCCATGGACCATGGTAGTTACTCAAAATTAGCATGTTGTACTTGAGAGTGAAGTACAGTAAACTCAGCTTTGGGATCTCCTTTTAATATAATCAATATGCTTGATTGGGTGTACTTGGTAAAATAAATTGTTTTCTTCTTTAATTTCTTCAGGTTAGATCCACGGGTCTGGCACAAGCCAAATTTCAGAACAGTCTTTCTCACTAATTGGCATTATGTAGTTGCAGGGAGCTGAGTCAGATAGAAATATTGTAGGCAGTCAAACAGGGCTGGGCTCTTGAGGAGAGTGTGTGGAAGACAAGGTGACTTTGCAAATTTGAGAGGGACAGACCTCTGTTGTGGGCTAAACCTCAAGACTGAAGAGTAAACAAATGCAGCCACATACCTCCCTAAAGATTGACATGCAGCACTGACATTCTAAATAAGTTTCTCATCTTAAAGATGACTGCAAGTCACTAATCCAGCCTCTTACAGGAAAAGCTCCATTCTGTATTCATGCCCATTTTCCATGCCCATTTGCTACATGACTTGTTTCCCCATTTGGTCCTGGATTTAATCAACTTTACCTGAGCAATTGTGCTTGTTATCTCATTGGTTGACCATAGTTTTGTCCCACCTCATGCCCACCTAAGCAAGTTCCCATGTTTTTCATCTTAGATCTGCCCCACCACATGGTCTTATTCTATGAAAATTCTTAGAAGACAGAGCTCCTAGGGCAAACCACTCAGGTCCCCTTCTGTCTCTCTCTCAGATAAGTGCTTTCTTTCCTCCAATGAATATATTCTGCTTTTATCGTACATGTTCCTAAAATTCATTCTTTGGTTTTAGAGAACATGAACTTTGCCTGGACATCTTTCAGGTTGGGAGTTTCATTCCCCTATATATCAATGGCTAGTGATAAACAGTAGAATGCTAACTGTTGTGCCATGGAATAGTGGGTCAGTTTAGTTGGCAAAGAAAAAAACAGCTTTAGACAAAGCTTTTATTCTTAGACAAAGAATGCTTTTATTCTTTTAGACAGAGCTTATTTTCTTGTTGCTACAAGAAAATAAGTTAAGCTATTAATGGTCCTATGCCATTGTGAACAGGGTTATTTCTTGCCAACAGGTAAAAAAGAAAATCAAGAAAATGTATCTGCATCTATGCAAATGGAAGAGTGACCAATACATTCATGTCCCAGTTGGGCATCTACCACCATTGTCACCTTGTCAGAGTGAGCGCTCAGAAAAATGTGTGAGAGAACAAACAGCACAGACATAAGATACAGTTGGTCTTGAAAATATCATATCCTAGATGTAGAAGAATCTTAAAGTTCCAGGTCTCTAAGGAGACATGACTTCCCTGAGTAGTCACAAGTTACATGATCCAAAGACTATGTAACTCTATTAGTACAAGAACACTGTGGATGTTCTTCTAATAAGCAAGGCTGGAGAACTAGTGTTGTTAACAAATAATGGTACAATGATTGGGACTTGGGAGTCATTAAAATATCACTTAATTAATATTGAATTTTTTCATTTCGTTAGAAATATTGGCGTCGCTTTTGAAAAATAAGACCAAACAAGAATTAAGAGGATTTGCTATAAGACAGAAGTAGAAAATGCAGTAGTTGCAGCAGCAGCAGCAGTGTAACAGTATCACCATTAGCAGCAACTGAGATTTTAGTTAGTACTTGACTTGAGAAGAGAATGTGGAAGAGTTAACCCAAGTACCTACTAAAGATGTGATTCGAGCTAGAAACTTTTTCTTGCCTACTGCAGAAACATGGAATGGGGTTCAATAACATTCATTGATTTATTAATTTGGGGGCATCCAAGAATTCAGTTTTCATCTTCATATGTTAGTTGTGAAGTAACTTTGTTTTTGTTTCAAGTGGAAAAAATCCAAAGGTATAATGCAGAACAGTTGTGGTTCTCATTGCACTGAACCTTGGAAGACTCAGACAAGTGAATAAGAAAGGACGAATTCCATGCCTACTTCTTATGAACTGTATGATATTAGGCCACTGGAAACTGCTTCTAGTTATACCTTTTTCTGTGTAAAGAGAATAACAATACTAATTTCATTTTAATGATACAGAAATGTCATCTGGAGTTCATAGAGATAGCTCAGCAGTCTAAGTACCTGCTAGGCAAATACAAGGACCTGGGTTCAATCTCCGGTACTGCATCCCATGCCAATGGCCACCAAGACCAGATGTGGTGGCATACACATGTAATCCCAGCTCTGGGGAGGCTGCTACAGGAGGATCAGTATGAGTCTAAGCAGCATTGTGAGACCCTGTGCCAGATACATTAAATTAAAAGAAAAATGTCTTCTGTGTTAGAACACTTAGCATACAGTTAGCTTTGTTTCAGATGGCAAACTAAGACTACAAAAACCCAATGCATTTCCTTCAGTGTTACCCAGTGCCTAGAATATCATAGGTTCAAATGAATATTTGTTAATTTAAGTAGCTTCACTGTTTTCAAAATTTTCATCGCACATTTTTATAAAAGTAAAGGATGCATATTTAAACTGGTACATGACACATATTTAACTAACACATGAAGGACTTGGGAAGGTAACATTTCATTAAAAGAGAAACAGTCTTAGAAGTAAAGTTAACAAAGATAAAGGTAGATGCTACAGCCTGATTCCACCACAAACAAGCTCAGTGACTTTGGGGAGGTTGATAAAATACCTGGATTTTCGAGTTTTCATCTTTTGGGTGGTGATAGATAATTATGTCATTTTATTTTCTTTTCTTTTCTTTTTTTTTTTTTTTTTTTTTTTTTTTTTTTTTTTTTTTTTTTTTTCTTTTCTTGTTTTTGTTTTTGTTTTTTTACGGAACCAGGGATTGAACTCAGGCCCTTGCGCTTGCCAGGGAAGTGCTTATTCCACTGAGCCATCTCCCCGGCCCCTCTTTTGTTTCTTTTGGTAAGAGAAGAATACATTTATTGGGGGAAAGAAAGCTCCAGTCCAAGACAGGGACAGAAAGGGGACCTGAGCAGTTTGCTCCTATTTTAAAGGTAATTTTTCACACTAAATTTTAGGAGTCTAACTTTGTATTTTTCTGGAGTTAAATGAAGTGAAACTTCTGATTTTAGTGACATACAATAATTCTCAGGGGCTTGTAAGATAGCTCAG
>NW_004524726.1:5618245-5620698 GCF_000260255.1 Octodon degus
CTTACAGTGTAAAATTGATATCAGTTCCCTGTTGATATCCTCAATTTAACCATGCCAAAAGGAGAACCTCTGTTTACAGAGATTAAATGCAATGTATCAAGGTCATCTAAATAAATGAAAAATTTATTATAATTGATGGACATACTTTAAAATATTGATCGGAAGTGTTTCCATTGCAAGTAGATTTTGTTAAGTTGTACACAAACTCAGTTAAATAATAATAGTAACAATAATAATAATAAAACTACATTAAGGGCATGACTTGAACTGACAAAGAAATTTCAAGCTGACGTAGAAATTCATCATCAATAGGAGTTCCTCTCTGTGAAGAACACCCTCAGAAATCATGTGACATTTTTGCTTCAAGCTCTGTAGAAGACAGACATTCATTCAGCAAACCTAGAAAGAGCCCAGAATCTAAACAAAGGACAGTATTTATATGTCAAGCCACAGTGGATTAGTTGGAAAACGATACTTCATTATGAATTAAAATTTTCTCAATCATTGCTGTTTTCCCACAGCATGCTGATGTCTGTGTGAGAAAGAGATTCACATTTAAAAGTGAATTCCTTTACAAATTGTCCGCTAGGTTATGCCCAAAACAAGCAATTTGGTGGGGAACAACTTCACGTATCTCTATAGTCTTTGAAGACCTAGGTTAAGAGCAAAGGAAAACAAATGTTTTAGGGAGACGTGCGTAGTAATTGTGTCTTTGTCAGGCATAGATTTGTCAGCCGTAGAACATGGAAGCTGGGCATTTTATTCATATAAAGGAATACTAATTCTCTAATATGTAAGTGTATGATGACAAAGTAGAGATCTCTTAAAAATTCATATAGAATTAAGGAAAATGAGGGAGAAAGATTTTTTTTTAGTAAACTTTTCAAGGTAAAAAAATCCCACACAAAAGTACATATATAAAAAAGAAAAATAATATTTAAAGTGTAATACTTTCCTGAATCCTACATACAAATATAAATATAGACATGTTCATATACAGAGAGAAAGATCATATTGACAGTGTTATGGTTTGTGCCTAGTTGTCCCCCCAAAGTCACATGCAGTCATGGGGAGGATTTATAGACCTGTGATTAATTCATGATCCAAGGCTGGGATTGTGGGTCTGAGTACTTCCGGGATTATGGGTATGAGTGCTTCACCCAGCCTGGGGCAGATAATCTGAAGGCAATACGAGGAGGAGAGAGACTTGCTCTTTGTTGTCATTATTGCTGTATTCCTCCCTTTTGCTCTTGCTGTTTTGCTGCCTTCTGCCACCATGAACTGCTACCCTCTGTCATGTGTCAGTCTATCTTGGAGGCAGCTGAGTATGAACTGAATCCTCCAGTAACTGTGAGCTAAATAAACCTTTCCTTCCTTCATTTTGAGTGCTTGGTATTTGTCCCAGCAATGAGAGAAGAGTAACTAAGACTGGAAGACTAGTAGTAATCTTTAAAAATAAATATGAAATATGATTTTCAACTATATTATGGCTTAGGTCACATACATGTTTCTTATAGCATCCTGAAGTTTACATCATATATTAAATAACTTAAGATCTGAATATTGTTTGGATTCATAGGTTTGAGCTACACTCAGAACAAATTTCTTAGTTTATTCATACTAGTATAATGAAATATCTGTCACTGAGTATTTTCTGAAGGACAGACATTTATTTGTCACAGTATTTGAGACTGTAGAGCCAAAAGCAAGAGGTTAGCAGAGCTGGTGTCTTTCAAGAGCCGAATGTCTCCTATGATGCTGCCTTGCTGTTGGGTGTTCATATGGTGGAAAGAGGAGACACAAGGAGTCCTCATTCTCTTCAGCTCGTTGATAAGGATCAAACTCTATTCATGAAGGCACAGTCCTCATAAGTGAATCACCTTCTAAACCACTATCATTTTATTCTTTAAAAAGAAAGTACAAAATAGTATTAAAACAGACAAATTACAAGTGATACAGAATTTCACTTAACAAAGTGATATGAATGTCACAGTTTTTGTTGTAACGCACAGTATTGTCTTCCAATGAGTTATTCATAATACTAGATATATACATGCAAAATGGGAAGAAGAAAGAAAAAAAGAAAGAAATATGTAAGAAATTAAGATGAGAAAAAAGTGAAACAATTGAAAAAAGGAGACAAAATAAATTAGGCATTATTTGCTCCTTCCCATAAACATCAGAAATCCACTGTAGAGTTGTTCGAACTATCCTGATTACATACATAGATATAGTTCTTCTCCCCAACTCCCACCTCCTTCTGTCCTCGTCAACTCAGTAACTCTTTCCTTTTGAATTATGGCTATCAGGGAGGGGATGCCTTAAAAAGTTAGGATTGCTGATCCCACTCAGGCCAGCTATTCTCCTCCTGTATACTTTTCTAGAACAACTGAAATTAACATAACACAAGGATACATGTGCACCCATGCTTAAAGCAGCACACTTTGTCAGAA
>NW_004524726.1:5622963-5624034 GCF_000260255.1 Octodon degus
AAATGCAAAAGGAAACCAAGAAATTCTTAGAGTAGAATTAGTGAAATTGAATTCAGAAATAATTTTAGTTAATGAGCAAAGTCTTAGAATGAGTAGATATACTCTGTTTTCTCTTCACAGCAAATAAGTCTTTTGTCTTTTACTAGAATGAATAGTTAAAACAAGACTATAAATTAACAGGTAATTACCTTCTGTTAGAGAGAAAAGTGCAATATTTTAGTAATGGCAGAAGGAAGGGAAGTGCTCCATTTGGAAATCATCATTATTAGATCATTGTGAAGACTGTACTTCAGTTTCCTCTTTTTTCACACAGTAGTAGTAATAGTGGTAAAGAAGCAGCTAAGCATGATAATACTGGTGTTGCCTCAAGCTGGATTTCCTATAAGAAGATATTTGGGATTTTTCAAAAAAAATTATTGGTTAGCAAGTCTTATGGTTGTTTTGGGAGGAAATAAGAAAGTGGCAGGAAGTACATAAGTTTCCTGGGGCTGCTGTACCAAGGTGCTGCAGACAGGCTGGCTTAAACCAGAGCCAAACACTGTCTCAATCTTGGACAGTAGAAAATGGAGAGGGAGACATCAGTAGCAAGGGTTCCTTTTGAGTGTTGTAAACAGATATGTTCCATGTTTTCCTCATAGGCTTCAGTGGTTTACTGATAAAACTTACTTTTTAAAATTTTTTTGAGCACATGTGTATGCTCCAATTTTTTTCTTTTTTATAAGACCACCAGCCATATTGTTCTGGGGCTCACCTTAATCTCATTTTCCTTGATTATTCTTGTGTGATCTTTGCTCAATGTAAGGTACCTTCTGGGTGATTAGAATTTCAAAATATTTTGTTTGAACAACATCATTAAAGCCATAATGGGATACAGCCAAACAAGGATGTGACAACAAGCCTTTTTTTTAATTTTTATTTATTTATTTATTCCATAATTTTATTGAGAAACAAATAGCAATGAGACAACTTCAAATCAAATTGTTAGGACAGTTTCAATAATTAACACATTGCATACTCTCTTCCCAGTGTTTATTTGATGTACAAGATGCAGACATGATATCCTATTTACAA
>NW_004524726.1:5624969-5655528 GCF_000260255.1 Octodon degus
CTTGGTCTTAACCATCCAGCAGAAAAGTATAAAAATGAAGTACAAGAAGTAAAGCTGTGCTGTTATGTTGAGCTGTAGGGGCCTCAAGTCAACAATTTCTGACATTGCCAGTTGAGTCAATTTTTTTTAAACAAAATTATTTGGTGTAATCCCACAGGATCTTTACAGACATTGTAGCTGATACTTCAAGTTAGTCCTGTTCAAGACCAATAATATTAGAATATTTCTACTTCACACTATCTTTCATTGGATAGTGGCAGGCTGAGGTATTTGTGACTTTCCTTCTCAGACACAAACAAATCTAGACTCAGAGACCCAATGAAAAGACTGTTTTAAAGGACTGAAGAATGAGCTTTTTTGGCTAAAAGCACATTGAAAGGCAATGTGAGTAGAAATAGTAGAGGGATCTGAAGACAATCAGCAGACTGCTGACAACATCAGTCGCGAGTGTGGGAAAAGAAAGCAGCTCAGAGTACAAAAGCTTTTGTGTTTCTGGAATTGGAAGAATTATATTAAAGGATGTGAATAAAACATATTGTAATATTTGAGAAATATGAGAACATGAGATTTTTTATTGTTGGTGATAAACATATGTTTTATATTCATTCTGGTAAATTTGGCATGTGTCTCAAGCAGATCCATTATGAACAATGAAAGGAAACAGCATGATTTAGTTTTAAATGTATGTGGGCATATTTCAAGAGAATGTTATAATTGCCTGTTGAAGATCACCATAGGTGCTACTTAAAGGATGTTCTCAGGAATTATGGACAATCTGTTTAGTCCTTTACACCAGGTTTGTATAAGTACAGTAACTTATCTTTACAAATACACTTGATAAACCTTCTAATTAATATTGATATCAACATAATAAATGAATAGTTATATATACAGCTCGTTGGATTGCTTTTGATCAGTAGGATTTGCCACACTAGCTGGAAATCCTTGACAGTGTACAAATGGGTTACTTTTAGTCTTTTTTCCTAAAATATACTACTTATTTGTAAAAAACAATACATTTTATCAAATTGTCTTATTCAAATATTTGTCAAAACAATTTATTAAACACCTACAGTATGGTGTAGACTACTACTAAAGCTGACAAGTGCAGTGAAAGGCATAGTTCTTTTCCACAGGTGCTTATAATCTTCCTGGGACATTGCCTTAGTAATAAAAATAATACCAGCGAAAAAGTATCATTGCCTGTATGTAAATGAGTATGCAACACACTTTATTAAGGAGCAGTGGTTGCTAAAATTGTTCATAAATTCTTTCTATTCCTACATTTCCAAGGAGGAGTTGTGCTGACTTCTCCAATAATTCCTAGAGACACCTATTAAATGAGGCATGATTTTTACAGGGCCAAACATTACTAGCAGTATAATTGGTACTGCCCAATTCATTAGCCCTTCTGTCTGCCTTTTTCAAGAATATAATTCACTATATATTTGGAATTGTAAAAACAAAACAAGCAAACAAAAAACAAAAACATCAACAATGAAAATCCCCAGCAGTTCAGAACAGCTAAGGGAGGCTATCATCCTGAGGAGGATTTACAGTAGTCTGCCTTCCATAATGATGAGTCTTCTACACAAGCTGGGCTTTTTATGTTCCAGAAGACAAATGGGCTTTGTGTTTAGTCTTTTGTTTTTTTTAAGTTCCCCCCACAAACATGTGAAGCTTTGTGGGTACATTCTCTGCCCTGTTCCATAACAACACCTAGGGTCAATTGTGTGGTTCAGAAAACTTTTTTTAAAAAAATGTATTTAGTAAATTAGGGTCTCGCTACAGAGATTTGACTCATAGTGATGCTGTTTTCAGCCTCCCAAACTCTGGGATTATAGGCACCACCACACCCAGTCTCAATCCCAGTCTCAGCATGACCCGGGGTTGGGACCCTCATGGCAGGTTGGGGGTCGAACCCCAGTCCCTGTGTCTGCCTAAGCAGGCACTTTAATCAATTGAGCTATCTGGCCAGCCTTATGCATTTAGTCTTAAAAGCAATGGGCCAAAAAAATTTCCTGGTTTTTGGTACAGTTCTAATATTAGAACTGCCACTGATATAAGTAAAACCAAACTTGATTCACTAGTGTTCTATATAAAAGTTAGGGCAAAACACCACTTTTAATAGTACCCTTTCTCTGCTTTCCATACTTTTCTAAAGTATAGACAATTCTGTAGTGTGGGTCCTAGATTGGATATTATGGTGAGAGAGGTGGTGGAAATTCTTTGGGGTGTGTTTATGTGATACAACCTTACAAAAGAGTGTGCTATGGAACCAGGTAGAAGTTCATTGTCAATATAGCTGCAAGGCGAACATTTTGTTAATTATGGATCTGGTATATTTCTTTTCTATTTGTAACTATTTGAAGCCCAGGATTGAGTTTTTTTTCTTTGCCTCAATTTGTCATTGGCAGTAAGAAACCCCTTGCACAGAGCAATCCTTTGTGTCATGGACAATGCTCAGTGAGGGACAGAGATGCAATATTTAGCAGTTAATCTCCGAATGTAGAATGTGAGTTCTGGGTTCTGAGTGGAACACTGTGGTATTCATTACTGCATTCTCAGTGACACATTACCATATTCATAGTACTTGTTTAAATTTACTGTGAAAAACAGGGTGGAAGAATAAGATAGGGGCAATCTGTTCCAGATAATTGAAAGAAAGAAGATAAATGCAACCTAAACTGTGTGGTTGTTCTAGGGGGAACACAGGCTAGGTTAAGGACTAAGGGTAGATTAAAAAAATAATGTAAGGCACAGAAGACTTCAAAAGCCAGAGAAAGTTCTGACTAGATAAGTTGGACATCCACAGTGAAATTACGGAGTCACCTTTGGGACGTTGAAGGTTGTCCCATGGATCTCAGTGTGAATAATACATTTTTAAAAACCTGTTTCTTATGCTCTTTGAAACTTCAATTTTTAGCACAGCTCAGAATACATTTTTGAGATTTCACAGGTAACTAAAATAAGAAAGCTATGCATGCCCTGTCTCTTTTACCTAAGATAGGATATATTCCTGTACATTTGCTCTTCCTAGCAAACCACAGCGATATTAATTATAAGCTCCAAAAACAGACCTTGCATCTTCGTACCAGACTGTGCATGGAGTTCAGGATTCAAGTGGTTTACCTTCTTAGTAAGAGTTAATCAGGCCTACATAGATTCTGCTTGTATCCTCAAGACATCAGCACTGGGTTGTAGAGCAGGCACATTACTGTGTTGACCTGCTGCACTAAAATACTACATCTACTGGGGGGATGATGAAGAAAACATGCACATGGTTGGGATGGTGGGAAGCCCAAGAATGAAACACCAGCTGGTCGCACCCCTGACAGAGGCCCATTCCCTGGTACATAAATGTCCCTCTTCTTACTATGCTCACACGTAACAAAAGGATGGCAACACTCTGTGGCAAGCACTCGGAAGGGCAGAGAGACTTACTCTCTGTGAGAATGTCATCACCAAGAACTAATCAGCTCCCATGGCCTTCAAAAGCACAAGGCATTGGATTGCATCATATAAACATTGAAGGGCACATTCATTCTATATAGGGTGATTATATTAAGCCACAGGATTATTATTTTTAATAAATAGATTATATAAAAACTGAAACTTATGTGTAAATATTACAATTATTCATAAATTATATTAGTTTTTTTCAGAATTATATATGTTCTCTAATTTTGATTAATTTATTTCTGAGACTAGCCTTTGTATATAGCAATTAAACTTATGTTCAAGGTTCTTAGTAGTGAAGACTGTTTTCTGTATAAATAAGAGCACTTTAATGTTTTTATCCTGTTGTTCAAAGCTAAGGATATTCATTTATTTCTGAAATTTCATAAACAAGTGACCAACAATGGTTCCTGATCACTGGTATATCTAAAATTCTTTTAAATATTAAATTTGACATTTCATTCTTCTTTTCAAACAGTATATTAATAGTTTTTAAAAGTAAGATAGATGTATATTCTATCATGTAATAATTATGTGAGAGAAGCCATAAACAGTTGGTGGAAGAGGAGGGAGGAGAACATAATTTACTTTGGGATTCAGAGGTGATAAAATAGAAGTTCTTCCTCCCAGGTCCTAATTTATCTTTCTCTCTTCTCACAGTATGATTTAGTTAGTGAACATTTTCTGTCTAGAAACATTACAGACTCTGAGAGTGCGAAGATGCTCAACATGTCTAGAAAGCCTACAGAGATGCAGAAGTAGATGTTCAAAATCTAATTTGTTAACTAAATATTATTAACTAATTCTAGAAGTTTTCTCTTTTCCAGTGATGCATATTCAGGGTATTGAGCTTCAAGATTAGCAAAGACATAATCATGCAGTTTATAAGTCAAAGAGGCTTGAATTCCTCTTCAAGTTCAATTGGCTATAGAGAAGGTTTATAAAATACTGAATTTTTGTTACAGGAGCCTTTTAGGTGTAATTAATGTCATTAAATTTGAAGTGTTAGCAAACCTGATACGACAGCTACTAGAGACATAGTAGATAGCTAATTCAGGAAAAAACAAAAATAGTCCTCAAGCACATAATTTTGAGGCTCTGAAATACATCATCATCAGGAGTTCAAGATGAATATATTAAAGATAAAAGTTAAAATGTTGAGTTTGTGTGTGCCTGTCTTTGTTTTATGATTTGGCTTAAGTGTGGTTGTGTATTTACTTCATAAGATAAGTGCTAATATAGTTCAGAGGAGAACTTTCCCTTTACATGTTAGATCTTATAGCATTATCGCTACAAAATTAAGTTGTCACAACCCCACAGCAACTGGATTCATGATAGCAACACTTACACTACGTTTAAGCAATAATTTGTGAGGGTAAGTCCACAGTAGGCAATGCAAGGAAAATAAGATGGGGGATCATGTTATTTCTAAAAATGTCTGAATGTCCTGCTGCTCTCTATAAATCTGATTTTCTTTATCAAGACTATAACTGATATTCATGAGCCCAAACTGTAGCAGTTTCAACACAGAGAGGACTTTAATTTGCTGGCTGATTAATTGGATTGCTTGAAGTGAGGAAATTCAATCTTTTCTACCTTCATTAAATTGAAAGAGAAGAGGAACAACTTCTAGTATAGTGAGCAACTGTAACATGGGCTAAAACTTGCAAAAACTGGGTCTTAGTATTTTTCTGTCTTTAACTTGGTTCAGGTGAATGAAGGAAAAAAGTTTTTCTTGATTAAAATTCCTTATAACGCCAAAATCTGGGCTAATGTAATCCTTTTAGCACTCATGTCATGGACTTTTTTCTTTTGGGTAAGAACAGGGTTGATAGAAATGTTTTCTTCAAAATGAAACAGCTGAGGTGCTTTAAAGTCAAAGTTCACACAATTGCCTAATTCTGCAAATGAATTTTTTTAGATAAGCAATTCCAAACACTAAAAATTTTTTAAATTACTGTATAAGACAAGACTGATTTTCGTCACATGTAAGGCTGTGCCTGGACACCGTTTCTCTTGGGAAATAGAGATAACATGCACAGAGACCAGCCAGTGTGTGTTACTAAGCTGCAACATCATTTGTAAATCTATCAAATCCAGTCACCATTCATTCCAAGGTTCTTGTGTTTTAATAATAGACATGGAGAATGGAGAACACATAGCAAGCAGCGAGAGAACGTGAAGGTAAATATATGGGAGACACAGGAGTCCTTTCGCTGTCTTCTGCTTTCCCCACACTAACTCCAGCCCTCAGGTCCTGTGGCTTGGAACAGCAGGAGCTCCTGCCCTAACGTTTGCCTTGTGTCTTTGCAACAAATCACTACGCCTGCTCTCCTGGAGGATCCTACAGAATTTCAAATGGATGAAAGGATTTCTTTCTTCTTTCTTTCTTTCTTTCTTTCTTTCTTTCTTTCTTTCTTTCTTTCTTTCTTTCTTTCTTCTTTCTTTCTTTCTTTTTCTTTCTTCTTTTTTCTTTTTTTTTGTTTCAGGGACAAGTGTTCTAGGACTGCAACAGAGCACATATGTCATGATATTCAAGGATTCAACATGATTGTTGATGACATCAGTGTTAAAGCACAAGTAATACAAGGAAGTCTCAAAGGACTCTCGGAAATGATCACAGTGGCAGAAAGTCTGAGACATAGTCATGGGAACTCTAAAACTACCTGCTTCCATTCCATCCCACAGTGACTTCAGGGCTATACAAGTAATTACTGGTGTTGGGCAGTACCAATAACACTGGTTAGTACTTTTGGTGTTGAATTTCATTTTTAATACTTGAGAATTGTTAAGCAAATTGACATATATAGGCATATATATTTCTTGCCTTTATGTTTGTCTTAAGTACATGTCCTTAGAATCTTATTTATATTTAAGGTATAGCAGTAACTTAATAATCTAAAATATATTCTATAAAATTTCTTAATGCTTATGAAATTATTTTTCCTTATGTTAAATTCTACAGATCACCATTTTCTGTAATGAAATCTTAAAATGCTAAGCTAGATATTGAAGTTAAGTAACTGACCTTGTTTACAAACATTTAGAATCCCTAAGAAGTGACAACTTTTAATGCCAATTTGATGACTGAACTAGAGTGAGAGAATAAGTTTTGTTTAGATGTTGGCATCTCATTACAATGTACTATATTTCTCTGTCTTTCTTTTTCTTTTTCTTCTCTCTTTCTCCTTCTCCTTCTTTCCTCCCCTGCTTTTCCTTCTTTCCTTTTTCCTTCCTTCCTTCTTTCATTCCTTCCTTCCTTTCTTCTTTCTATTACTTTTATTAAAACAACTCTGCAGGCAAATTTGTGCCAGCTTTAAGATTACTTTTGGTGTTATGTATTTTTTTTTCCATATAATGGCCTTTCTTTTCTGCTTGATGTTTCTCTGTCAGCCAAAATACAGCCTTTGAAATATACATGAAGAAGACTTAAATAAAGTGTTCTATGAGACTTTTGAGATGAAGGAGTTAAAATATCTGAAGAAGCAAACCTAGGATAAAAAAGCCCTTGCAGTGTTTATTAAGACTAATTTTCATATTCAAATTATCCATAGCAGTGCATTTCTAACACTTGAATATGTGTATGCATGTATCTCATATATTTTAAAATACTTTTAATTTCACATTCAATGGATTGAAATAGTCAGTGCCTTGAATGATATAGAATATTGTGTACAAATTTTCTATGGGTGTTTAAGAGCACTAAGCAATATGTGAAACAATTATGCTAATTTATGCACTAATATATTTAGAGTAATTAAATGCTGCAGCAGAGAAAGGAGACCTTCTGGTGTATGTTAATTAATTAGCTTTGCATTGATATATGATTATAATCTATATTTCTTCCCTTTTTGCTTTCAGCAAAAATATATGTGGTATATAAAGTATATAAATTTGAGGAAATTTATATTTTATATAAATTTTAAAACAGACTTTGAAATATTTTATTTGTTGAATACTTACAGGATAACCTACTAACTAGTTTTTTCTTCATTTTTTATTTCAAGTAATGTTTATCAGAGAGATGTTACTTAGTATGTTATTATACTTTATACCTATATGGTTTGTTGCCAAACTTTTCGCTAGCATAAAAGGGCATTTCGTATTAGAGCATATTGGCTAAGTGTTGCAAGGTCAGAAATATCTAGCATCTATCTCTATGTCTTCTCCAGACTCTTAGCAATTTGACAGGCAACTTTCTAGCCAGTTTGAGGGCCAGTTTCAGTACCTGAGGAGGGACAGGAAAGTTGTTGGACATACAGGGAAATATTAGAATAATCATGGATGCAAACTTGTCTTGGTAGATCATTAGGCCCTAATATTTCCACAGGAAGTAAATGAATTAACAGAGTTGATTAAAATCCTTATTGCAAATTTTTAAAAAATGTCTAGAGTACGATTTATATTTGTGTTCAGAGTGATCAGCTTGAAACTATGGAATATGTGAAGGTTCTATCATATTAATTTATATTCAATATAATTAGCTTCTTCATGTGTTTTATTTATTTTTTGTACCAAGAATCAAACCCACAACCTTGTAATAGCTGAGTAGGTGCTGTGTTTCTGAGCTATATCTCTGTCCTTCATGCCTTTTCACATGTCATAATTTTCAGTAAACATTTAACAGTTTATTGCTACCAATGGCAGAAATATCAGATTGGATGCTATGATTGAGTCAAAATAACAACTAAATCAATGATGCTGAGCAAATAACTTAATGTTGACATGTTCTTTTCTGAAAAATAAAGAAAATTATACATCTGCATTTGGCAGAATTTATTTTAGTTGCAAATGACAGAATTCCAACAAAAACAGTTTAAATAAAGTAGGCAAGTACAGATTTTGAAGTAGCTGAAGGAAAAGCTATGGGAACTAGTGGTGATTACCTAAATTCCCAAAGGAAGTAAACTGAGGATGGCAGATCACGTGAGGCCTTTCTACTCTCAACACATTGTTGCTTTCTTTCTATTGGCATACATGTTTCTCCCAAATAAAGCACCGATGACGCCAAAGCAATTGAATTATCTTAGGATTTTGTCTTTCTCAGAAACTTACGTACCCTAGTATTAATCCTCCTGATTTGAGAGTTGCATGCTCCCTGCTGCATGAGCTGCGCTGTACTTAGAAAGTATTTACCATTGTGCTTAAACCCATCTACTAGGAACCACAGAATTATGGTTGTTAGGACCATTATCAAACCCAAAGAAGGTCCGTACAATAAAATATGTTGATATGGCTCACCAAGCAGCTGCTTCAGAGGGATAACCCAGCATTACTGTAAGATTGAATCACCCTACTACCCTCACCAATTTGGAGGAAGATTTTTCTCATAAGACAGGAAATAGTAGGGAACCTGAAGACAGATAGTTTTCCATTCTTCCCTTTCTCTCATGCTTGTCCTTGTTTTTGTTTTGATCCTCTCCAGAACTGCTGTTCTAGAGAAGTAATGGAACAGTCAATTCTGCAACTCAGCACCTTATATTTGAACTCATTCTTCCCCCAAATGCTAGAGTTTACTTTCTGTTCAGTTTTTATATTTCTCAGTAAAGAATTATCAATTATTCTTTAACTTGGGCTGCTGTTCATAGTGTTGTTTTTGTTTTCAGTACCGGGGATCAAACTCAGGACCTAGTATTTGCCAGGCAGGTGCTTGTGCAACTGAGCTATCTCTTCCACCCAATGCTGTATTTTTCAAAATATTTTCTTTGTTACTGTATTTCTAGTGCTTAAAACTGTCTGAAATACTTTGAATAATTATTGAGTTCAAAACTACTGGACTGCACATGGTCAGGAGTGCTCATATAGAAAGGTGAGTATAGAAGGATTACTCTGCAGTTGAAGCTTGATAATGATAGTGGTGAGCTGAGTACTCAATAATTCCTCAGCAATACTGAAAAAATAGGACTGATACCATGTTGAATCCAGCCATTTAGTGAGTGTAGTTTGTGTACCATGTAATTTAAGTTACTCAAAATACAGTGATAACAATACAAAATCATTTTCTTCAATACATGGCTAGATAGTTGCCCTAAGATTTTTTCAGAAAAAGAATCTTTACAGTTACCTAAGTTTGCCTGAGATAATAAGCAAATTATGTTGTTTCTATAGGTGACTTCGGTCTTACAGCTCCCTCCATTTTTCGGCTAGAGATGGTCACCAGAGATGCGACGTCTACTCCGAAACAAACTAATTTCCTTAGATCGCAGATGCACTTTGCATATTGAAATCTTGCAGCGAGCTAAAATAAAGTGGAGGCAACATTCAGCAGCTTTCTGCTCTGCCCTAGTATTTATTTCTCCTTTTCTGTCTGGCAACAAGGAAAATAAACAAAGGCAGCAGCATCTGTTGCTCCTGCTGCTTTGAATTAAGCTGACTTAGTTTAATCAGTTGGCCCCACCAAATCCACTGCTATACCTTCTCAGGTGTTAGGCTGACCTTTGGTTTGACACTCATGTTTGTCAGATTTACCAGAATACTTTTTCCTTTAAAAATTATAAAACTTGTAAAAACTGGAATTTTTTTTAAAACCTGCTAATGTTTAATAGCTCTGCTTCAACTCTATATGTGCATATTAACATAAGGTTTTTGAAATACAAATTTCCACATTAGTGTCTGTGTTTAAAGTACATGTAATAAGCTTCTGGTATTAAAAACAAGGGATTGCCCAGAGATTTGTCTTAAATGATAGGCTTTGAAGCTTTAGCAATGGTTGTGGGGTGTTTCTCCTTGATAAGGAGATGGAATGTTAGAGAGATTACTAAATGATTTCACATTGCAGAAATGTACTGGTTTTTATGCCGGGCTTGACATGCTTCAGTACACAAATACATTCTATAAATCTGTCTAAGTTCCCCAGAACTCAAGGGTAATGCATTTCCTCTTGAATTTCTGTCATGACCACACACACACACACACACACACACACACACACACACACACGCACAGAAAGCAAAACTAACAGAAAATTAAGAGTGATTGTTAACACATTACTCCAAAGTAAAGAGACTTGGGACAATTTCTTTCATTAAAATTCTGGCTATTTTAAATCTGACTGTAAAATAGTGTAATAACTACGAAATATTAAAAAAAATACGTTCTCTTTTTTGAAGTACTTTATTACAAGTGAATGTGATATGAAAGGTGTTATATACTTAAACTTGCTGACCATATTAACATGAAAAGCAACATCAAAACATTCAGAATAAGACAATTCGGAAAATCCTATCAGGGCCTGACAAAGGAAGAGCATTTAGGTTCTATACTTATGAAGTTCATATACTAATCACTATTTTCAATCATAAAAATAGAGCTAGTAAATGTTACCCCAAAAATGTTCTAAATCTTAACCCTCAGTTTCAACAAATTAAAACTAAACCATTATGTTTTGATCATTAATAAACATAAATGGTACTCAAATTAAAGGTTAAAACATACTACTGCTAAGATACTCATTTTCTGTAAATAATTTTTAAACCAACATTCCGTTACTTGCTATGGAGTTTTTATAGCAATGAACAGTTGTGTTTTGCTTAAACAACAGTTGTGAAATGTAATGTGCTGATACTTGGTAAAAATGGAAATATCAACATTGTTTATGAAGGATTTTCAAGGCATAAATCAGTCAAAGGTGCATTCTGTTCTGTACTCTACTTATAGTCTACCCTATTAAATATGAATGGGCTTTTCTGATTGGTGTGACATTTTACTTGACATTGTCAAATCACAAAGACAGTAATACCCACTTAAAAGTAAAACAGAATGAAATGTTCATGGTTTTTGTCAAATGCAGAACAAATGATCCTTGTAAGAATAAAGCACTTTGCTATTTCAAATCCAACATTCAAGAGCACATTTACCACCGGTCATTAAAGTAATTTTGTTATGAGCGATTTTTTTGTATAGCAGTGTTTTTTTAGACTTTTTTTTATTAAGAATGTGAACTATTTATTCTTCAAACCTGAACTTATTTGGCCATAAATCAACATCACTGACTATAGTTAACTTCTCTTTAGAATTCAATTCTTTCCTTATTTGTGAATATAGTCCTGTTTATGGATTTATGGAATCAAAGAGAGCATAAATTTGTGTGTACCTACTGATTGGCAGGTGGTATACATATATTGTCTCATTTGACACATGTAAAAATCTTGCTATATTGATAATTCCATTTAACAGGTGAGAAAGTGGAGTCCTTTTACATTACATGTGGAGGATTAGAAATACATCTTTTTTTTAATTGTTGTTGCTTTCCCCGAATCTTCTTGCCTTTCATGTTATATCACTCAGTTTTCAAACATGGTTGATTTTCTACCTAGCTTTACCCTTTTCTTCTTAGTGAGAAAAAAAGGGAAGCTTTCTGGTCTCTTTTCTTCAGTTAGCTGCCTAAATCAACTGAAGTCCTACCTCCAGGAATGCATCTCTAATTCCAAATGAAAGAAAGTTTGTGATTCAGGTTTCCATCAGTATTACAAGACACTGAGACAAATAGGAATAAACAATTACATATTTTTACACAGAAATTTAGAAATCTAACTATATAGAGCATTGTAGTAGGACAGTCCTATGACATTTTTTGCCCTCGCCTTTTAAGGTCAATAAGGCCTCAGGACATAAGAGAACCTGTACTATAACATCCTGTAACTCAGTGTTATCCCAAATTTTCTGATCAAGGAAAATATAGAGCCACAGAGGAGTGGGATCGAGGATGTAGTGTGTATCTAAGGAGAGACACATGGAGAGAAAACATTCTCTCAGGCTTCCACCAAGAGCAAATTGGTCAAGCAATTGCTGGGACTCATCCACATGGCTGACACTGACAAAGGATCTACAAACTTTGGTACAAGGTTTCAGGCTAAATCCTGAGGGGATTTGACTGACCTTGTCAGATACAAAAGTTACATTTCTTGTTATATAGGTCTTGTTTTATCATAGTTTTAGCCATACATTAGAAAAGTATAAAAATGAAGTATAAAAAGTAAAGCCATATTAATATGCTGAGCTATAAAAGCCTCAAGTCAACAACTTCTGATATATATATATATATATATATATATATATTTCAGTATAAACATTTTCAAATCAGAATTTATAAGTGATACAACTGAAAATAAGAAAGAAAATTCTTTAACATGGGTCATGGCTTTGCATTGACTTTTATTTATAAAAAACCATTACCCAAACTAAATCCAGAGAGGTAATTAATTTGACCAGAAGAATACTCATTATCTAGAAGGAAGAGTGTAGTAAAGCTAGGAAGAGACAGAGAAAGTGATCTTGTGAACAGAGAAAGTTCACCCTGGAACATTAGTTAGGGGACTTTTTTACAAATCCTGAGAAATACAAAAACAAAAAACAAAACCCTAAATATGTTATCCAGTAACTATAATACTTGAAGGAAGACATATTTAGAATTTTATAGAAAATATTGTTCTAGGTGAGTATAATTTTCTTAGTAGTATAGACATACTTTTCATTCCTTAATTTTTGATTAATAATTTCTTAGTAAATGTCAGGATTTTTAAAATTTTAAGTTTATACCATATATGATTGCATGTATTTTTGTTTGGTCTTGTTGTGGGTGATAAAATGATGATTTGATTTGTGTACAAAACATAACATATTAGAGAAAACTTGTTACTAAAAATACATAAAGATATCAAGTTTATAACTAAGTGCTTAGAAGGGTGAATATCAGACACAGGGCATGAAAATTCAGTTATGAATGTTATTTTTCAGTGTAAACCTGATACTGCTTGGGTTACACTATCCTACTTACTAGTAGGATAAGTAGGATATCGAAAACATTCTCTACAGCAGCACTTGTCCAGCAAGTAGAAGAATAGTTCAAATTCTCTTGTCTGTCTTCATTCAAGTTTATTCGTGCTTTACTTTCTCATTTTGTTTTATTTTATTTTTGAATAGTCTCAAGTGATTTATTCACTTATTTTTAAATTTTTTAGTTTTTAAAAGTACAAAATAGTATTAGAGCAGAAAAATTTACAATTGATTCAGAATTTCATTTAATAAAATAATATGGGGCCGGGGAGATGGCGCAGTAGAATAAGCACTTGCCTGGCAAGTGCAAAGGCCTGAGTTCAATCTCCGGTTCCGCAAAAACAAAAACAAAACAATATGAATTTCACTGCATTTGTTGTAATACATAATGTTGTCTTCCAACCTGTTATTCATATTACCAGATATATTCATGCAAAATTGGAAAAAAGAAAGAAATATTTAAGAAATTAAGAGTTAAAGTACAATTGATAAAAGAAGACAAAACAAATAAAGCATATCTGTTCTGTTCCATAGACTGGCAGAAATACACAGTACAGTTGTCCAAATATCCTGCTTAAATACATAGATATATCTTTCCCTCATTCCCTCTTCTGTCCTTCTCATCAAAGTTCATTTCTGAAGTTTGCATTTTCTTTTTGCTATAATTTTTAATTCGTACTTTTATATTGGATATCTTGTGTTGGTTTTGCTGTGTTTTATCATAACATGTTGTTAATGTAAAATATACGTGTTACCACATAGAAACTACTTTTTAAAATAGATTTGTGATTAAAAAGTGATGTTTTAAGGATTTAACACCTTAATATGATTTGTAGTGAACATGTAAAAATACACTATACTTTATGAAGTTGATCAGATCATATCCACTTTTAAAATTTTGGTTTTTTTTTTTTTTAAAGAAATAGAAGCTGAGTGTGGTGGTGCATGCCTATAAATCCAGTATTTGGGAAGCCAAAGAGGAAGGATGCTGTAAGTTGGATGTCAGCCTGGTCTGCACTGGGACTTCAGGGCTAGCTGCCACTACAAAGTGAGATCCTGCCTCAAAAACAACACCAAGAACAAAAAATTAGAAAGGAAAAAAAAAGTGCTCCATGTTAGTATTTTCATGTAGATTATTTGACTTTACCAGATGAGAGCAGAAATCTATTATTTATGATAAATAAGAGAACTTTTTCTCTAATATATCTTACCCTATACTTTTTATAAAATTGTATCTGTTTGAAGCAGAGAGCTTGTAAAGTAGGAGATGATAGTGCCAAGGCGAGGAGGTCAGTGCACAGATTTGTCACATTGCGCTTAGGCGGGGAATTGGAACAAATGTGGCTGCATATTCTAAACTGAGCTCTGCCTCTCTGAAGCAAGGTTGAGAAAAGCTTGAGTAACAGTTTAGTAATTTTTTTTTCTAATGACACAGGGCCAGAAAAGCCACTAGGGGCAACATTTTATCACTCCCTGACTCAGTAAGAATGAGTCTAAATAATTTCAAACAGAGAGTTATTTCCTCTCTTAAAATATACCCAGGAAATGAGAATCTACCCTTCGGTAACTAGTTCCACTAACTCACAGTCATTACGCCAATATGTACTATTAAGAGTCCTAAATGCACATATTACTGACACAATAGGCTATAATTGCACTTTTGAAACTGCTGCACAATATCCAATCTATGATTATTTAGGGAGTTTACATTTGCTCATTATTGATGCAACAGTTCTTAATAGCACCTTTGTTGTCAGAGGGGGTTGTGTTGCTTAATATTCTCAGCACTGTTTGAGACAAATTGGTAGAACACCACAAACAGTGGCGAGACTTCAGCTATGCAATGCAAGTACTATTGTGTGCTTTCAATTAAACTTATATATTATGCAGCTAGATGAAGACTTTTATATTTTGGAATATTCTCGAATGCTACTCTAATCCAACAGAAAAAAATCTAATTAATAAGCATAACATAAACAAGTATCCATGCTACAATACAGGAAATGATGATGGAACATTTTTCAACATTAACTATCAAATATAAGAGAAAATAAAACCAAGAAAATTCCATTTCATTTTGCATTATTTGCCAGCCCTTCAGGTAAATCATTCAGCTAAAGGAGACATGTTTGTGCCATTTTATCTACTATATTTCTCCAAGGCCAAAACAAAGTGGATAATCAGTGTAAAAAAACTAGGAAAAATTTGCTAGCATATGTCATTTTCCATGTAGAAATGAACAGACTTGGTAAGCAAAAAGCAAATAACAAATATAAGAAACTATGTTATTAAGAAATTCATTTCTTTGGAAGTTATAATTGTTTACCATATTTAAACAGTTTCCCTCAGGAAATTCCTTTTCTTGGGGACACAAAATAATGGCCATTGATGCATTTTTTGTAAGGCATGTAAGAATCCAGATAATAAGACTAATTAATGTGTAGGAATAAAAGGTATAAATCAGGATAGAAGGGGAGAAAAGAGGGAACAGTAAAGTAAAGATGGAAAGATGCGATGATGAAAAAGGAAGAAGAGAGTACAGAAGGGAGAAAAAATGAAGAGAGATACAAAGGAAGGGTGAAAGGGACAATAAAATGAAAAAGAAGAGATAAAGGGATGGAAGAATAGAGAGAAAGACCATAAGTCCTGGTGAATTAGACATGGTATTTAAAAAGTTAGTAAAATTCAAGTTCCATTTACAGCTTCCTCAGGGGCTGGGATCTGAAACTTCTTGCCGAGACATTGAATTTTTCTCTTAAGTGAAACACAAAGCCAAATGTAAAACAAATGTGTGCCTGTGTGTCATATAGTTTTCTCAAAAATATTTTTATAGATTATTCACAATTTTTCTTCAAATTTTTAATTTTTGCCTGTGCATTCAAGTTGTTTATTTCTTTTTTATAACTTTTCAGAGGCTCAAGTTTAATTAGTTTATTCTCCTCTTCCTTTTGAATCTCTTTTATAATTCAGAGGCATGTAATGCCACAAAGAAGGATAATAAGTAATAAGTGCAGTAATTACAGCAACACAGTGAAACTAATTTTAATTTATATTTTTCCCTGCTTCTCACTGGGGAATGAAGTACATGGAGTTCCAGAGGCTGAAATGTTTCAGTTCCAGTTAATTTGAAATAGGGAATTCAAAGTTTTTTTTATAAAATTGGAGCCTTTGTGAGTTTAAGTCATAACCACAGGGGAATGTAAACAGTTAATGAAAACTTTATAGAACATATTTTAAAAGTCAAGTATAAGCTCTGTATCTGAAAAAAAAGTAGTTGTAATTATCATGTTCCATATTTAGGTGGAACTAAAAACCCGAGTTTGTATATGAACAAAACAAAAGATTATGAAAGATATAGAGAAGAAAGGAAAGCAGCTAGTAACCTTGAAACCTGAAGAGAAACACAGTGTTATGCTCATTGGGGTTTATTTTTTGTCTCATTTATTCCACATTTAAAGCTGAAAGACCATTTTGTATCTGTATATACAAAACAATTAGGAAAGTTATACAGCGACTTTCTCTTAATTCAATGAAAAGAAAGATTTGTACTAATAGTGTTTGGACAATATATCATGTCTGCATCTTGTACTATGAATAACTACTATGAAGACAACAATATGCAATGTATTAATTATTGAAACTCTCCTACTAATCAGTGTTGAAACTGTCTCCTTGCTATTTTTTCTCAATAAAATTAATTAAAAAATAAAAAATATTTAAAATCCATAAAGATAAATATAAAGCTGAAGAAGTCAACAATGTGAAAATTCCAACAGAAGCAAATCAAAAGTCCCAGTAGTACAATTTTGCTAGCTATAGCCAAAAGACAAGCAAAATGTATTCCTTGGAAATCAAAACCTTTTGTGCAACATCTCTCCTCCTCCATCTAAACACCTTAGAACAAAACTGTAGGCTCTCTACTACCTAGGGCAACAAAGACCAGGTAGGAACCATAGGCTTCCACAATTGCCAGTATGAACTCAGGCACCTCGGGGCCCCCATTAGGGTCATGACAGAGAAAATGTAGGAAGATTCTGGAGCTTTCATCAAGGGAATGAACTTCTATTTCACCCTCCTATCCCACTCCCAACACCATCAATGTAGACCATCTACATTATCAGGGCTCCTATCCCCTCTTGTAAATAGTAAGTTGCCATACTGCTCCTCACAGGAGTGTTGTCAAAGGAGGCTCATCAGTGACTCATGACCTTCACCACCTGTGCTGTTGCTGCATATCAAATCTTAGAGAACATATGGGTGGTAGCATTGCAGCACTGTCATGCTTTGTGGTCAGTTAGTGTACAATCAATGGAGGCAGGAGAAAACCTTTTATTCCCCCAAATCTGTGAGGAAACTCCATACCTTGGCTGTCAGTGAAGGCCAAGAAGATTGTGACTCCTAGCCCAAAATTTTCTACAGTTTGAACATTGTTATGAGAATTCAGGTCTATATGAAGATTTAAATTGGATACTGTGTTTCATAATAAAATACTAAAAATGTCTAAATCTTAATTGAAAATTCATTAGTCATAACAAGACAATTTCAAATTGAATGAAAAGGGTCAGCAATACATGCCAGTACTGAGATGATAAAGAGGTCATGATTATTTATCAAATGTTTTAAATGGCTTAATGAGAAACACTTGAATGAACAATTGTAAACACACCTAAAAAAGAAAACATCAAAAATTTCAGCAAAGCAATTTAAATTTCAGGGGACTAGTCTGCCAGAATGAATGGAGGAGGTTCCTGTCCCACCCTTTAGCTGGAACCAACATGGATGTGTGTGGAACTCTCAGTAAGTAGGTTGGCCAGAGGAACCCAGGTGCCACTTCCATCAGGGTATATGAAGGGAAGCACCTGAAACCTGGGAATTGGGAAGGGGAACATAGGGTAAATCCACTCTAACAAGAGGAAACACTTTTTTTAATTTTTTTTTAATTTTTATTTATTTATTGTGTGTGTGTGTGTGTGTGTGTGTGTGTGTGTGTGTGTGGCCAGCTCAGCCCACCAGGGGGCAGAGCTGGCTGGCATGTGGTGCTGGGGGATTGAACCGCGGTCCCTTTGCTTTGCTAAGCTTATTCTAAGTAGGTGCTTTAGACCACTGAGCCATCTCACCAGCCCCAAGAGGAAACACTTTGCATACAAACCTAACATTTATGATCTGTTTTCTTATATAACTATAATCTTTGCTCTTATGGTCTAAAGTACAAAATCATTAGTTAACAAAGTCTGTCAATCTCTAAATTTTGCATGATGTTATTATCATTGCTACTAGTAATGCTGTAGCTAGGATGTCATATCTGTTTCCATTTTAAAAAAATATTTCAAAATTATTATTTTGTATAGGGTCTCACTATGCAACTCAGATTAGCTGTGATCCTCCTATTTCAGCCTCCCTGTTGCTGGGATCACAGGCATGCACCACCATGCTCAGGTTTGGTAGCCAGCACTGTGCTCGGTTTCCAGGGCCAGCACTGCATGCAGTACTGGTAATCAAATTTGGGTCCTTGCACTTGCCAGACAGTCATTTAGACTGTGGAACTAACTCTCCAACCATCATATCTTTCTTGACTACTTGTTCTCTCTTGGGTAATAATTTTGGTAAGCACTGGAATAATGACCTCACCAAAGCCCTGCATTGAAAGAGAAACAGTGCCAAATGGAAACCAACATCCCACTTCCAACTAATGAAGAATGCAGGATCTCAGAATAGACAGAAACTGAGAATCTCTGACCCACAGAAGATATCCTTGAAGAGCAGATGTTCCTAGAGTGGCTGTAATAGTAGTGATTAAGCTACTTACTGTCAAAAATATCATAGAAATCAAAATAAAGATTTTTTTCTGAAATAGAAAATGTCAAGGTGAAGAAACAGAATATAATCTGAGGCACCCAGCTTCTAGAGAACAAATCTAGGAGACATAAGCACAGAAAAAAATTGAAGTGATATATGTGCAATCTCTGAAATGATTGCAACTGAAGTAAAGAAAGAAGTTCAATGGGTATAGAGGAAATCAAATTAGAAATAATATTTCAAGTAAAAAAAAGGAAATGATAACTATAGTGACACAACTGCTGAGTGTATCTAAAGAAGATATTGATTTAAATAGAGGAGCATAGAAAAATGATGGAGACCATAAATGAACAATATAGGAAAGAAATAGAATACATGAATCAGACTTGAAGAGCTATTGAGGAAATTAAAACTCCATTAAAATCTGACAAAAGTATATGAACAAAATTGAAGAGAGATTTTCAAACTTTAAGGGCATCATTGCAGCTAGTTACCAGGAAAGGAAAGATCTCTTAAAATAAGAAACCAGAAAATAATAATTCAACAACTACAAGATGACACAAAGATGAATAACAATACTAATGGGTGTCAATTAAGAATGAGTTGGGGCCAGGGAGATTGCTCAGTAGAATAAGTGCTTGCCTGGCAAGTGCAAGGGCCTGAGTTCAATCCTCTGTTTTGCCAAAAAAAGAAGTCAATGTAAATGATGTGAAAGGGTTATTTGTAGAAGTATTGATAGAAAATTTCAAAAGCATAGGGAAAGAATATGACATACAGATATGTGAGACACCTAGAACTACAGATAGCATCAACCAAAATAAACCCACACCAACGTATAGTAATCAAGATCTCAGGAATTCAGTACATGAACAATATACTAGAAGCTGTTAGAGAAAAAAAAAGATTACTTTGAAAGGAAAGCGCATCAGAATCACAGAAGATTTCTCAACACATCAAAGCAAGAAGAGCTTGAAGTGAAGTATTTCAAGTTCTAAAATGAAACAACTTCCAACCCAGATTGATATAAGCTGCAAAACACTCTTTCAAAATTAATGGAAAATTAAAATAGTTCCAGAAAAGAGCAACTAAACAAATTCATGACAATCAAACCAAGCCTACAAAGAGTACTGAACAATATTCTTGAAAGAGAAAATCAAAATCTTCAGAACAATAATAGAGAGAAACTACTGATCAGGACAAGCAATTAAACATGAAACTAACAGCAGGAAAATAATGACAAACATAAGCCAGTGCATATCAGTTATAACAAAAAATGTAAATGATCTAAATTCACTAATTAAAAGAAATAGACTGGTAGAGTGGATCAAGAAACCAAATTCAACAATATGCTGCATACAAGAAACATATTTAACTCAGAAGAAAATTTATAAGATGAAAATCAAAGGAAGGAAAGCAATACTGCATGGGCCAGGAACTCAGAAAAAGCAGGGGTAGCTATTATGTTCACAGAAAATGTGAACTTCAAATCAAGAATGATCAAAGAATGGAAAGAAGGTCATTCCATACTATTTAAGGAAAACTTCAAGAAGAATAGATAACAATTGTAAATATGTACGCATCAAATATGGAAACGCCTACATATATAAGACATGAAAAATCAAATAACCACTAACACAATCTTAACAGGAGACCTTATCATCCCATTATCTCAAAGAGACAGGGCAACTAGACAAAAAATCAGCAAAGAGATAGCAGAACTGAACCAAACATTTCAATAAATGGACTTAGTGGACAGTTACAGAGTGTTCTACCATAAAACAACTGAATATGCATTCTTTTCAGCTTCACATGGGATGTACTCTAAAATAGCGCACATACAAGTACACAGATCATGCATAAGTAAATGCAAGAAAATTGATATTATCCTGTGCATATTATGTAACCATAGTGCAGTGGAACTCGAAATTAATGACAAAATTATCTACAAATCTCCATAAATACATGAAAGCTAAATAACACCCTCCTAAGCAACAAATTGGCCACTAATGAAATTCAATAAGAAATTAAACAATATCTACAATCCATCAAACATTCAAACACAGTATACTGGAATTTGTAGGTTGCAATGAAAACAGTTCCTGGAAGAAATTTATTTAGCAGTGAACTCACATATTAGGAAAACACAATAAGAAAAATAAATAACTTGATGTTGTACCTCAGACTTCTAGAAAAAGAGGAAATCAAGCCCAAAGCCCAAAGATAGAAGGACATTATGAAGATTAGAGCAGAAATTCATTCAATTGAGAGAAAGAAGACAATATAAAAAACTAAGGAATGAAAAGGTTTTGTTTTTTTGAAAGATTAAATAAAAGTCATAAACCCTAGCCAACCTCATTTAAAAAGGAAAAAAAATACAAATTCAAGCAATAAGGCATGAAAAGGGTGAACTTGCTACACATTCTGTTGAAATTTAGAAGAACATTAAACTACTTTGAAAATCTTTACTCTCACAGGATGGAAAACAAAGCAAATGAACAGATTCCTAGATAGATGCAAATTGCCAAAACTGAATCAATAATTCAAAAGTTATGGATAAACAAGTATCAGTTAATGAAATTGAAAAAGTAATAATTAAAAAATACTTACCAACAAAGAAAAGCCCAGGTTTTTACTTTTTTTTTCCTGTATTTAGGATAGGGTCTACAGGGTCTTTAGGGTTTCACTATATAGATTGGGCTCATAATATTTCTCCTGTTTTCAGCCTCCCAAGTGCTGGGATTACAGGTGTGTACCACCACACCCAGTCTCAATCACAGTCTAAGCATGCCCCATAGATGGGGGCCAGCATGACATGCTGGGGATTGAACCCTGGCTGCTGTACCTTGCCTAAGCAGATGCTTTAGTCTGCTGAGCTATCAGACCAGCCCCAAAAGCCCAGGTTCTGATGGAATCACATCTTAATTCTATATGGAATGTGGAGATTTCATCTCAATACTCCTCAAACTCTTTAATGAAATTGAACATGAAACAATTCTCCTTAACTCATTTCTGAATGTAAGTATAACACTGATACCAAACCAGAGAAAGACTGAACCTCCAAAAAAAAACTATAGGCCAGTCTCGCTCATGAACATAGATGCAAAAATCCTCAATAAAATACCACCAAATAGAATGCAGCAAATCAATAAGAAGGCTAGGTACTACAATCAGGTGGAATTCATTCCAGGGATGCAGGATAGTTTAACGCATGCACATATATGAATGTCATACACTAAATCCACAGAACCATAAACAAAAACCACATGATCATGTCAGTAGACACAGCAAATTCTTTTGACAAACACACTTTCATGATAAAAACCCAATAGAAAATTGCAATAGATGGTCTATATCCAATCTCATAAAAGCCATCTATAACAAACCAACAGCCAACGTCATTCTAAATGAACATAAACTGAAAGCTTTTACTCTAAAATCAGGTACAAGGCACGAATGTCCATTATCACTGCTCCTATTCATAATAGTTCTGGAAACATTAGCCAGAGACATTAGACAAAAGAGTGAAATAAAATGTATAAGAAATGGAAAGGAATAAGTTAAAATATCATTATTCAGAGATGACATGATATTCCAAGTGGAAGATACAAAAAGCTCCCCCAAGAAACTCCTAGAATTACTAAACAAATTCAGCAACAAAGCAGAATACAAACTAAACACTTGCAAATCAATAGTATTCCTCTACACAAACCACAAACTCAGTAGGAGAAAAATTAGAGAAACAATCTCCTTCACAATAGCATCCCAAAAAGTGAAATCCTTAGGAATTGATCTAATAGAGTGCAATATCCATACAATGAAAAGTGTAATACTCTGAAAAAAGAGGTCAAAAAGAACTGTTATAATAATTTAATGCAATCTCTATCAAAATACCATCAGCATATTTCGCAGATTTAGAGAAAACATTCCTAAAATGCATTTGGAACATGGAAAAACCTAGAGCATCCAAGGCAATGCTGGTCAACAAAGGCAAGGCAGGAGGCATCACAATCTCTGACTTGGAATTATACTACCAAGGTACTGTCATGCAATCAGCCTGATACTGGCAAAAAATAAATTAAAAACAGACCTGAGGATAAATTGAACAGATTAGAAGATATAGACACAACTACAAAAACACTCAGCCACCATATCTTTGACAAAGGGCCCAAACATGTTCAGTGGAAGAATGATAGCCTTTTTAACAAATGGTGCTGGGAAAAGTGGCTTTACACATGCCAAAAACTAAACTGAGATCCGTGTCTACCACCACACACTAAATTAAAGATGGATCAAGAATCTGAACATTAAAACAGAAACACTAAATCTGGAAGAGAAAATTTGTAGATTTCTCGAACACATAAGGATAGGCAGAGTTGATAGGCAAAAACCAAACTGCACAGGAAATACTTCAAAGAATCAATAAGTAGGGTCTTATCTTATTGAGATATTTCTGCATATCAAAGGAAATCAACAGAGTGAAAAGACAACCTAAAAATTAGGAAGAAAAACTTCACCAACAATCACTCAGACAAAGGACTCCTATCCAGAATATATAAAGAATTGCGAAAAAATATAAAGAATTTTAAAAATCTCTAAAGAACTAAAAAAAGATAAGAACAATAAAGAAATAAAAACAATGCTAATAATGATAGTTTAGCATGTTCTTTTTGAGGCTCCACAGATTTAAAAACCCAATCCAAAAATGGGCATCTGAGATGAGTGCATACTTCACAAAGGAAAAAACACAAATGGCGAATAAATACATGAAAAAATGTTCCACAGCACTGGTTATTTGACAAATGCAAATTAAAACAACAGAGATGTCATCTCACCCCAGAAAGAATGTCTATCATCAAGAAATCAACTAATTAGAAATTGCGGAGAAGCTGTGAGAAGGAATCTTTCTTGATTGTTGGTAAGAATGTAGATGGTACAACCACTATAGATATCCATATGGAGACTCCTCAAAAAACAGCGGATTAGAAGTCCCATTCAACCCAGCTATCTCCCTTCTGTGTATTTTACAAAAACAGTACAAAACAAAAAAAAAAAGGAAGTCATCATACTGCAGGAATTTATGTGCACCCATGTTTATAGTACCACAATTTGTCGTAGCTAAGTCTTCAAAACAACTCAAATGCCAATAATGTGAAGAGTTGATAGAAATGATGTGGTATTTTTATATAATGAAGTATTCCTCCACTGTAAAGAAATATACACTTGAAACTTTTATAGATAATTGGTGCAACTAGAGGGCATACTTGTGAGATAAGCCAGACCTACATGTGCAAACTTTGTATAGTCTCTCTAGTATAGGAACCCAAGAGTAAAATATGAAAGATACAACAAATAAACAAATGCAGTGTACAATCTTATTTTATTTATTTATTTATTTATTTATTTATTTATTTTATTTATTTATTTATTGTTTTTGTGGTACCAGGGATTGAACTCAGCACCTTGTGCTTGCCATGCAAGCACTTATTCTACTGAGTTATCTCCTAACAAATATAATAAAATGGACAGAAACGGAACATAAGAAATAGCAACCATTGTTAATTTTCTATTCTTGTTTTGAAATTCTGTATCATTTTTATTGTTTTATGTTGCTTTGTTTCTTGTCTTTTTGTTATGTGTGTGTGTGTGTGTGTGTGTGTGTTTTCTCTTTAAAAATAACAAAAATTAAATGTAAGTTTCAGCCAGGAAGTAGTTGATATTGAAATCCTAGAAAAATTTTTAAAAATGAAATATATAGTAGCAGATAAAATTTCCAAGAATGGGTAAAATAACATAATGGAAAAACTGAGTAAATTTTCAGCTGATTAATAAAAAAAATCTAACTTGGAAAATATGGAGAAGATAAACTTAATAAATAGAGACAAATTTTGGAAGATAAAGAAAGATGTAAGAACATGGAGGTAGCTTAATGATCTAAGCACCTTCCTAGGCAAGCACAGAGATCCACATTCAACACTTGGTACCACATGCTGTGCCAGCTCTAACACAGCAGCACCAAGCCAGCCACCAAACTAGGTGTGGCGGCGGCACACGCCTGTAATCCCAGCACTTCAGAGGATGAAACAGGAGGATTACTATGAGTCTGAGCTGCATAGTGAGACCATGTACCAAATAATAAATAAATAAATAAATGATGTAGTTAATATTTATCTGATCAGAGTTTTAAAAAATAAGTGAGAAATGGTAAAGTTAAAAAAGAATTCAAGGAAATAGTTGAAGAATCTGAATTTATCAGGAGACACAAAACCAGACCTTTAAGAACTAGAATATATGCCCATACACAGGGGAAAAAAGGTCAAATATAGCACCACCAATGCACACCATACTGACGTTCTGTAATTAAAGACAAAATATGATAAGCAGCAAGAATGATATTTTACTTATAGGGAGAAAAACCCAATGGGTAATGGTGGGTTTCTTCTCAGAAACTAGGCAGTAAGAAAGAAGAAACACAACATTCTTTAGAATAGGAAGTAAAAAAACTGTGAACCAGGATTGTATATTCTGTAAATATATTATTTGGTAATGAAAAGAAATTTATGACACTTTCAGATAAAAGAAAATGAACAGAATTTATTGATGGGAGATGTGTTTTAACAATCAAGGAGAGTTTTCTAAATGGAATAAACATAATAAAAGGGATAACCTAAGAATATCAGAAGAAAAGCAATATCAGTGTAAGAAAATATAGGAGAAATAAAACAGGCTTTCTTTCTGAATTGAGTTTCCTAACTTGATTTTTGGAAATTGAAGTAAAAAGCACAACATGTAATATTTATTCATTTAGTTCTAAATGTATGGAAAGGGGATATTTAATACAATTATATTAGACATGACAGTACAGAGATAGAAGTTATACTTTCGTAGTTTGTTTGATATAGTAAAACAATGGCACCATTTTTCTTAGTCCACTTACTGATAATCCAGCAGAATAATGCCTACTGGTAAATAATGAACAACTGAAGTTTATTTGATGGTTCTAGGGATGGACAATTCCAAGATCAAGGGCCTATGTTTGGTGAGACGCTTCTTCTTTCTACAGCATAATATGGAAATCCTTCCAGGGAAGAAAGCAATAAAGAGAGAGCTTGCAAGAGAGACTTCTTTATAGCAAAGCCACTGTTACAGTGCAGCAACTAATCTATTCCCTGAAAATGACATAATCCATGCAGAAGAGTTCACATCTCATTAACTGATCATTTCTTAAAGGTCCTATCTCTTATTACTGCTGCAATGCAATTAAATTTCAGCATGAGTTTTGGAAGGAAAAAAACTCAAATATTTGTAGAATATGATAAATTATGTGTATATGATGGAAAATAAGGGACAATTACCCAATATGATATACAGTCATACACTCAAAACCACCATAAATAAATAAAAATGGAATACTAAGATACATGTTTAACTCATCATAGAAAGATATGAAAAACAAAACAAAGATAACAAAAGTGAATAGCTGAAACAAATGACAACAGTATAGTGAAGTCCTATACTAGAGTCTTAAGGCTGCCTTAATAAATTATCAAGTGGGTAGCTGCCTAAAACAGAGATGTATTAGCGTATTGTCCTGAAAACCAGACATCTGATTCTAAGTCAGCTCTGTCATATTTTCTCCATCGTCTGACTCTATGGAAGAGACTTTTTACCTCTGGTGTCAATAATTGTACTTGGTGCCATCTGTGTCACTGCAAACTCTGCTTCTGTCATCACACAGATTTGAGGCTGCTGTGTATGCAGCTCAGTTCTTAATCTTCTTTCTGTGTTTAGAAGTACACTGTTCATTAAAATCAGGGTCTTCCTTTATCTAGCATGATATCAATTTAATTTGATCTCATCTTCGAAGATCTTATACCCAAATATAGTCCCACATTCACAGGATCCAGATGAATGGGATTTTATCTGTTATTAGCACCCAGTTGCAATGCATCATGGTAGTGTTTGCTCTGGGGAAATGACACATTCATTTGATATATTATGATAATTTTTGGTCCTTTTACTTCACTCTACTTTACCTGTCCCTGAACCTGATCCCTTTTCCCATTTCCAAAAGTCTGACTTCTTGCTAGCTAGCTACCATCTTTTATATTATTATTTAATTTACATATATCTTACAAACCTATTTTTGTGACAAAATTAACTCATTGGAATTTAAGGGTTTCATGCCCCTTATCATCACTCACAAATCCCCCAAAATAATGTCATTTGAATTTAAGGAGCCCCATTCTTTTCTGATCAGTGCTCTCATTTTGCTAATAATCTTCAAGGCTAAGAATTAAACTTGCGCTGTAATTCAGCAATCACACAGTAAAGGCTTGAGTTTTTTGGGGGGTAATTGCAACCCTATAACTACAGGAAAGAAGATTTTATTTCAAAACACACTTGGAAGTGTTAGATTGTTTGTTCAGCTCTGGGACCTTGACTATTCAAGCACATTCTTTCTCTTTTTATTTTGTACCAAGTTAAAAACATTAGATTTCTTAGTCTTCCAAAAATGTTCAACATCATCATGTATAGAGTCAACAAATTACTTGCATATCACAAATCTTTAATTATGATAATCAAATAAATATCTTTTGTATATATCTTTAAACAGTTCACACCATGACTTGTCCATACTGTGTGGAAGAGATGATGAAACTTTTACTTTTATTTATGTATTTCCTTTTTTGGACCTTAACTGAGGTAATTTATTTTTTAAAAATAATTTTATTGAGAAAAAAATACCAATGAGACAATTTCAAATCCGATTACTAGCACAGTTTCAATAATTGATACATTGTATATTGTTGCCTTAGTGATTATTCATTTTACAAGATATAGACATGATATCCTGTCCAAAAACACTATTCTCTCTATTCATTGAGTTAGAAGAATGCAGCTGTATATCTATCCTAACTATTTTGAGTATGCAGATACAAAATGGTCCTTCATTTGTATCCCCCTTTTTTGGATAGTTTTGTCAGAGAAGGGCATTCTATTGTCATTTAAATATGGTCAGTGTGTGAATTCAGCAAAAATAATCCAATATAGTCCAGTAGTCCATAATAGTAGTGGGTTTTCTGTAAGACTGGCAATGTCAGAAGTTGTTGGCTTGAGCATTTTACAGCTCACTGGTGAAACTTTTAGAGACTGAGAGCAAACTGCAGCTGAAAGTCATCTTCCGACACTGCAGTTGAGCTTGAATACTGAGATTTACTTTAGAAAAAAACAACTCTATACTAATATATGTTGTCTTGAAAGAAAAACATAAGAACACACATGCCATTGGTTCATCACCACTATAAGATAATCAGAAAGAGAGACCATATAAACATATCTTACTCAATTAGCAAACTCCAAGAATTCAGCTTTATAATTCTATTTCAAAATCTGAGTTGATCAGAATTCCTAGAAAAACAGAATCAATAGAAAAAAAATACATCCATATATGAACAGTGTGATCAAGATACATTTCTTAATTTATTCATGACAGTGAAACATCCATGGCATGACAGCTAAAGACCCAAAGATGGACTTTTAGAACTACTTCAAGAAGTGAACAGAAGGACAGAGCAACTGCTGTTTTATGCTAGGAGGAGTTTTTTTGGGAGATTAATGGCAATAAGTGTTTTCTTTTATTCTTTTAATGTCTTCTTTTTGTGTATTTTTAGAGAAGGGTCTACAGGATGTTCAGGGTCTCACTACTAGTTTGGACTCATAGTGATCCACCTGTTTACAGCCTCCCACGATCTGGGATTACAAGCGCGTGCCACCACGCCCAGTCTCATCTTTTAATGTCTTAAGGAATCATCATATTTTTCAATCCCGCTGTGTATTCAGGAGGATTTATTATTTTGGCATGAACTGAGTGGCAGGAGAACTGACAGCGGCTGCTTGAGTGGTAGAGAGCCAGAGGATCCAGAAGGTGCTAAATCCATGAAGCTGGAAGCCACAGAACAAGAGAGACCATGGGTGAAGGGCACATCTACATGTGAAGCTTTGGAAAATTTCTTAAGAGTTGGTTGGATAAGTCTGCATCAAAACGCTGAAGAAGCTGGACTCTGACGGCCCCAGCAACAGCAGTTGCAAATTTGCTTAAGCAGAACAGATCTTTCCAGCCTTGGCCAGCTTCCTCCTTATTCTCTATTTTCCGTCTTGGCTACAAGCTCAGGAAACCACACCACCCATGTTCAGGTTGGGTCTTCCACCCTCAGCGTGTTCCCTGAGGGTTAATCATCTCTGGAAATATCCCGCAGACAAACCCACAAGAGCACTCTGTAATCAGCCTGCAGTTACTTAAATCTAGTCAAGATAACAAATCATAATTATCACAGCCATATATAAAAAGAATTATTCATCATTTCAACATTGTGATTTTTTTGACTGTAAAAATATTTTTTAAATCTGTCAGTGTAACCCAAAGAAGAAAAATCCTATGATTGGACTAATTGACACACAAAAACTTTTTGAAGTAATTTGAAACACTGTTGATAAAACTTGGATATCTTTAATTTGTCCAAATACCTTTCATAAGAAATGTTTCACTGACATTATAATTGATGGTCTGGCTAATTATTCTGCCCCTAACTAAATAACCAAGGCAAAGGATACACAATTGTATTGGTCTTGCTAAACAACATGAAAAATTCTTAACAGGATAATAAGACAAAAAATAGACAAATAAATAATATAGAATGGAAATGGAACAACAGGTAGGACATAAAATTGCCCCTATTGCAGTTGGCAAGACTGTCTAATCAGAAAACCTTCAGAACTCAAAAAACAGAACAAGTGAAAAAAACAAAATCTTATTAAAAGTAGTAAGTAAATTGAGCAAATTTGTAGGATGTGGAATATTGAACTGCATTTCTTTATGTTAGCATTGGATGTAAGAGTACGAGAAACTGAATGAGTTGATAAGATCTAAGATGCACGATAGATGTTTTGCACTGGGAAGAAACTGATTAAAAGTAAGCAAATGTTGGTTTAAAGGGGAAAGGAAAGAAAGTGAAAAAAATATTTATGCATACATAAGATAGTTAAGAGAGTTATTCAGCTGCTTTCTCTTAGTTCATTGACAAGAAAGGTGTGTACTAATATTGTTTGGATGAGACATCATGCCTGTATCTGATGCTCTGAATAACTCCTGTGAAGACAGCAATACACAGCGTATTAATTATTGTTCACTCCTACTAACCTGTTTTGAAACCTGTTCTATTGTTATTTTTATCTCTTTAAAATAAAAGAAAAAAGTATTGCATAATTCATAATATATCAAAACAAGTATTTAGCCACAAATTTAAAATATGTGTTGTAAAAAATACACAATTCTGATACAGTACAAATTCTACTACAAAACTGAAAATTTAGAGAAGAGCTTAATAAATAAATACAGGGCTGGAGAGATGGCTCAGTGGTCTAAAGCACCTACTTGGAACAAGCTTGGCAAGGCACAGGGACCGCGGTTCAATCCCCCAGCACCACATGCCAGCCAGCCGCGCCCCCTGGTGGGCTGAGCTGGCCACACACA
>NW_004524726.1:5667572-5670791 GCF_000260255.1 Octodon degus
GGACCTGGGCTAGGAATGGGTCTCTATTGTGCTGCTTTTCATGCCAATGCCAGGAACAAGTTCTACTTTTGGAGACTGATGGGAATTTTTTTTTTTTTTTTTTCAGAACTGGGGATTGAACTCAGTCCTTTTCGCTTGCCAGGAAAGGGCTTATTCTACTGAGCCATCTCCCCAGTCCCTGGAAATTTTTTTTTTCTCCTATTTCCTCTATGTTTATTAATTGAATAGTCTATTATAGGAAAGAGCTTTATATTTTATCCATTCACTTATTTTTCAATTCTTACTTATTTTCTAATTCTGAGATCATTAGTTTATACATCATTTAATTATTAATTTAATGTCTAGATAGTCCCAGATTTGACTGGCATTTCCTCTATATGGCTGCTGTGAGACTGTTAGTTTTCTTATATAAGAAAAATTTAAGATAAAAATATTCACCCTAATGAATGTCTAAAGCTATTTTCAAAAATTAAGACTTCTGAGCTGGCCATAGATTAAAGTGCCTACAAGCAGGTGCAGGGGTCAGGGGTTCAATCCTAGCCCCCATGTCGGCCCCACCCCCAGAGTGTGCTGAGACTGAGCCGAGACTGGTGATTGAGAGGGCATGGTGGCATGCGCCTGTAATCCCAGCACATGGGAGGTTGTACAGGAGAATCATTATGAGTTGGATCTAGTAGTGAGACCCTAAACACACTGTAGACCCTTCCCTAAAAATACAAAAGAAAAAAATTAAAATTTCTATAGGCATCATAGCAAATTAAATGATAATGAGAACCAATAAAATATGAAAGATTTTCAAAATCAGTAAGCGTCTTGAAGTTCAAAATGATATTATAAATTGTGAGTTTTGAAACAAAAAACATTTAAAAAATAAGGTAATAAAATTTTTAACACGAATTTTAGAAAATATTTTCATCAACACAATAATCTGTTTTCATAGCTTTTCCAAGCTGTTACCAGCTGACAATCAGGTAGAAGTTCAGTTGGTTAGTTGGTTAAAGTGTCTGGAGATAAACAAGGATTTATATATTAAAAGTCTATCTTATATTAACATATTTTTTTCTAAATACAGTGTATCAGAAAGTAACTAGGGACTTATATAAAATTTTGTCTGGAAATGTTTTATCCCAAAGTTTTTATTAGCAAGTATTGAACAAAAGTCAAATAATCAAGCAGATGAGACTGATTACATCTAATGAACTAGTAACAATGATTCATGAAATGCTCACTTTTCTTAGATCCAAACACTGTTTTGGCCTACATCTCCTGTCTGTGAAACAAAATCATGTCAAAGTCAAGGACTATCTATGTTAATCTATTGACCTATAAATTCAGATTTTCATAAAAGTCTTCTTTCATGTGCTTCCCAAAGGATTATTACCAAGTGATTATAACTACAGTTTTTTGGGGAGCTTTGTCTTCTTTTGGTCAGACTACCAACACATCTGCACAGTCAGAACAGTTTTCATTATCTGATGATTGAATCATGTAATACTCATGAATCTACACATGAGTTTAAATTTTTTTTTTTTTTGCACAGACAGAATCTATGTGTAAAATCTTCAGACTATTAATTAAGCTGGAAGCTAGCATGGTCTGAGACATGATTCACTTGTCTTTGAAGGCTACTTTCTAACAGCAATAAATGTCTGCTTCAGGCATTTGACTGGAAGGTGGCTCAGGCCTAAAGCGGGCTTCTCTTCTCTTATGATTCCTGATGACTTTTCTTCGCATTCACGCTCCTGCTCCTGCTCTCATCCTCATGCTACAAATGTTATCAGTAATCAGGTGTGAAGGGATGGATGCACACGCAGGCTGTCACCTGAGTGATTGCGGCATTTAGAAAGGATAATAATACTTGGAAGTAGTCAGTGTAAAAGAAACATCCTACAATGTTTTTTCTTGCAAAATACATATATAATATACAAAATCATTAATGCATGGATTTTTCATCACCTTCAATCAAAATGTCAGTTTCTAGGGTCGTGTAAGGTGAGCTATTTAATTCAGCCAATCTTTCAACCTTCTATCTCTAGTAGACCATTTGGCGATGTAATTCTCAAGACTGTCATGTTCAGCAATTGGACTGGACAGAGCCTTATTAGAGAAGGGCTTTTCCCTGATTAATCACAATCAGTTCCTATGTTCTGAAGAGCACTAGAAATTTGTGGAACTAGTTTTCAGAGACACTCTAGCCAGATGTTCTTACTAGAAGTGGTGCTTTTTATACCTACAAAATTAGAACCTGAAATTCTTTGTTTTATTGTTCCATGAAGCCAAGCTATTGTGCAATCAATTTAAAAGTCTCTAAAGAATATATAGCTTTTTCTCCTATTTATTTCCTAAATAAAATAATCTACACCTTTAATTTCAGAGTTTATACCTCTAGTTTATACCTCACTGAGCTAGATTTTCTAATAAAAGAATTACTTACTTGGATAATAAAGCATTAAATTTTAAGATAGAATATTTTGTGGAAGTGAATCCAATTTAGAATTACTTAACAAACTAAAACAGTATTGAATTTTAGATGCTGTACTTTTGTATATTTTCTTAGAATAAATCTATAATATAAATTGGCTACAATATTACTGCAAGCAACATAATGACCAGTAAGTTGTGTTCTAAAATATTACTCATTGTCAGTGGCAGAAATAGGATTCAGAAGTCATAACGAATACATTTATAGTCACATTTATCTTTACTACAACTTAATTATTGAGATAGCCAGAATGGTGTTTAAGATATCTGAGTACTGAGTATACCTGTAATATTAATATCATAGTCTTCCACTGGCCAAATTTCAAACAAAATTAGAATTATAATAACACTTGAGAACAACATGTTGATTTGATAATTTAATTATTTTAAATTTGTTTTATTAAAATGTGCATATGTATTTTTAAATACTTGAAATTATGAATTGAAATATAAGTGTAGTTTCCCTTTTACAGTCTTGTCCACATATAACTGCTACCTGCCTTTCTTTTGTTAGTTTAGGTCAATTTCTTTGTGAGACATTTTGGCAAATACATATGTAAATATTTTTACCTTTTTTCCTTAGCAAAGTATTCAAAACATTCTGCCAAAACTTCTACTCTTCTTGTGTTCATTAAACAATATACCTTGAACTTTCCCATATATAAAGACTTCTCAATTTTTATGATTATATTAATTTTTGGTTATATGGAGAAACAGAATGCATACAACAAATTTTAC
>NW_004524726.1:5670891-5673757 GCF_000260255.1 Octodon degus
CACACACACACACACACACACACACAATAAATGTTAAAATTAAAAAAAATTAAAAAAAAATAAATACAAAAATGATTTTTTCAGAGAGTGGGAAAAGTCAAATAAATTGCAAAGTTTTAAATTCACCTAAATTGTAAGTAACAATTTATTTAAGATTTAATTGAAAGCTCTCCTTGTGTCTGCATATTTATGGAGTTCAACAAGATCATAATACCACTCTATATGAAAAGGAAAATAAACTAGTTAAAACAGTTCTTGAATAAATTAAAAAGATCAGACTTGTTATGTAGCTACAATAACCAAGACTGTGTGGTATCAGTAGATGGATACATAGGACATTAGAACATAGTGTGGAACTCACAGACAGGCCCACACAGTATAATTAATGTTATGGTTGGTGTCTAGATGTGCACCTAAAGCCTCATGATAGGTGGGGCTTTTCAGAGGTGACTGAATCTAGACTATGTGACTCTAGCTTTAAGTATATGATACTGGGATTAGGAGCAGGTGATTACTAAATTAGTCCACTGATTGGTTTGGCCTTGTTCTCAGTGTGGATAGTGGGAAGGCCAACCCTGAGTATGAGTGTTACCTACACTAAAGGATGTAGCCTGGATAGTTTATAAGGGACAGAAAGAGGGATGCTGGCTCTGCCTGCTACTTGGCTACTTCTCTGCTTGCTGCCTTGGTGCATCTGCCCTCCGAACTCTCCGTCCTCTGCTCTGACCTCTGCCATGGTACCCTGCCTTGGAATCAGCCAACTATGTAAATTGAAACTTGTATATATACCTTTTCCTTTTTAACAGTGGGTGACAAGTAATTTTGACTCAGCAATGAGAAAAGTAACTAAGACAAACATAATTTGACAAAATTTCAAAAACAATGTAATAAGCATGTTTTCTACAAATTTTACAAAATCTCTACAAAAGTTAGAGCATATGATGGAATCAGTAGGTGATATAAATAAACATTATCTCACATCTTATACAGAAATTGACTACAAATCCATCATGGATTTAAATGTAATGAATAAATTGAAAACATACAGAAAACAAAGAAACAAAAGAGAACCTAATCTGTCACTAATTCTTTTATATTATGCATGCTTTTGCAGTCCTTACTGATGTCTTCATTATAGATGGCTGTGAAATGTTTAGCTGATTGCTCAGGGGTTAAAAATGAAGGAAATATTGGAGGTCTAGGAAGACAGAGCAGTGAAAAAGTTAAGTGGATATATGGAGTAGTAAGATTTTTGCCTCACCTGTTACTCCCCACTAGAAAGCATCTTCACTACTGTTACCACTTATTCCCTCCAACCCTGCTCTCATGTGAGTCAGAATGTACCCACTGTATTTTAGTTTTAAATTACTTTAGGTTTGCCTGATCGTGTAAGTTAGTGGTCCTGGTAGAACTCAGTTCACAATAGGTGGCTAGCTCAAGCTGCAGGAACAATCGCAGGTGTTCCACCTCTATCAGAAACAAATAGCATACCGACTGCTGCTCTTTCTAATGGTGTGTACCTTTCTATTGTTGGTGAAATACCTTGCTCTGAGATTCTATAAGGTCTTTGTTGTGATTTTCCTACTGTGATTTGTCCTTAACTCTGTATCACAGATCTATCTAATACAGTTTTTCTTGTTGTGGACCCAAACCGCAGCACTGAACTGCAGACTAAATCAATTTCCCACTCCTCACTTGATCTGGGTTCAGTAAGATGGTAGTTATTAAAACTATGAGTAAATACATCTTTTTTTTATGTTTGCAATCTGTATATCCAGAATCCTGAAGGAAAATACTAAGTAGTCACTTTCTTGTTCTTAAAGAGCTTCAAAAAGCAAAAATATAAGCTTGAAAGAACATTAGGCTGGCCAAATAGCTCAGCAGATTAAAGAGCCTGCAAGCAGGCACAGAAGCCAGGGGTTCGATCCTTGGGCCAGTGTTGCCGGCCCCGCCCCAGGGGCACGCTGAGATGGCAATCCAGACTTGGTGTGGTGGCGCACGCCTGAATCCCAGTACTTGGGAGTCTATAGACAAGTGGATCACTACAAGTCCGATCTCGTAGTGAGATCCTCAACACCCGGTAGACCCTTCCCTAAAAATAAAATTAAAAAAAATTTAAAAAAGAATATTATAGCATGTTCTAGACTACTGGATCACTAAAAGCTTCTTTCATGGGATATCTTCTAACTCTATAAGGAATGTCTCTCTGTTGAACATGTTATCTTACTTGTACTTGGCCTTTATCACTTTCAATATTTGTATTAGTCAACTTTTCATCAGTGTGATACAATACCAGAGATAAACAACTTAAAAATGAAAATATTCTGGTTCCTCTTTCCAAAGATTTTAGTGCATAGTTATTTTGTTCCATTCTTTTTAGGACAACTTGAAGCAGGATATGACAAAGGAAATCTATTCACTTTTATTGGAGCCAAAAGAATAGAAAGAGATTAGAGAGGAACCACCCAGAGACAAAAGGTTCTCTTTGTAAACATGCCCCGAAAAGCATGCTTTATCCAACTGAACCCCACACTGCATTAAGATCATTCAACTTTGAACTCACTGATGGATGAAGGCATTGAAAAGTTACCAAAAGCCCACCTTTGAGCAGTAAGAAAACAATATGAGATCCTGCCAAATAAGAGCAATATCAATCCCCACTATCTATGATGGAGATGCAGTGCAATCCACTGTTGTATCAGCTTTCTACAAAGAACAGATTTATAAGAATGACTCCATAAGTTCCTTTTCTAAGTTGTGTTTATGAAGAAGTATTGTACATATTTTTTCAATATATTCATTTAAGGTTATAAATTTTTAAATATTAGTAAAAGTCTATGTCTCACATATTTGTGTATGTTCTATT
>NW_004524726.1:5683332-5686311 GCF_000260255.1 Octodon degus
TTAACGAAAAAAAGAAAAATAGCAATGAAACAGTTTCAAATCAGATTAGTAAGATGTTAACAATAATTAATACAAAAAATTAAGAAAACAATAATTAGTACATTGCATATTGTTGTCTTCATAGTAGTTATTCAGAGGACAAGATGCAGACATGATATCTTGTCTAAACAATATTAGCACAAACTTTTATTCTTAGTGAACTAAGAGAAAGTAACTGTATATCTATCCCAACTCTCTTGTGTATGCATATATATTTCTTTTCTTTCAATTTTTTCCCCACAACAAAGCTATCCTTTATTTACACATTTGTGAAGTTAGTGAAGCATGACACAAAGTTGCCTAGGAACTTATAGCTGGCCTTAACCAGAGAGGATGTTCATCGCAGGAGTGAGGTAGCTTGTTTGCTTTAGGTACTGGGCCAAGACCGACCTACATATATTTGATCGATTTCCCCGCTTTGTGGCTCCCAAAGTATCCCCCTTTTCATTTTGTTTCTTCAGAGATGGGTGTTGCACTGCAGTTAGAGAAGCTGTATTTGGAGACGTCTTTAAAGAACCTTTTCATACTTGAAACCCCTCTAAAGATTGTAGGTACTTGAATTCAGCAAAATAACCCAACATAGTCCAATAGTCAAAAATAGTAGTAGGTTATCAGCAGAACTGCAATTGTCAGAAGTTGTTGACTTGAGCCATTTACAGCTCAGCATATTAATATGGCATTATGTTTTGTACCTTGTGGTTATACTTTTCGCTGGATGATTAAGACAAAGATAAAGCAAGACCTATATAATAAGAAATGTAACTTTTGTATCTGACAAGTTCAATCAAATCAGGATTTACACTGGAACCACGTACCATACCTTGTAGATATTTTGTCAGTGTCAGCCATCTAGACGAGTCAGGGCCATTGTTTGACCAATTGTTCTCTGTGAAAGCCTGAGAGGAATTTTTCTCTCCATGTGACTCTCCTTAGGTACATTCTACAGCTTCAATCACTTTCCTCTGTGGCCCCATAATCTCCTTGATCAGAAAATTTGGGACACCACTGAGTTTTAGGATGTCACAGCACAGGTTCTTTTATGTCCTGAGTCCTCATTGACCTTGAATGGCTAGGGCCAAAATGTTAGCTATCTTTATAACCTTTACATTTCTCTAATTTTTGATATGCAAACTTTATTTGTTAAATATCCAGTAGAGAAGCTTAATGATATTATTACTCTGTAACAGAGACAGATGAGCTTAACATCACTATCTGTCTGAATATCAAACATTAAGGTTGTTTTAATATTTTTACTTCATCAAACACTGCTAACCTGAATAAGGTGTATTTTTTTTTTGGTGGAACTGGGGATTGAACTCAGGCCCTTGCGCTTGCCAGGGAAGTGCTTATTCCACTGAAGCATCTCCCCAGCCCATGAATAAAGTATAAACACATGATTTTACATGGGAATATAGCAGTAGGCTAAGTTCCTACAAATAAAATCAAGGGTTTAAAATGTTCATAATTATAACACTGACCTGGAGTTAGCTTGCACACTCTAAGAGTGTCTGAGAAATCTTGCTGTACAATTACATATGGCATGCATATGAGATTTTAGTTAGAAATTGTGGATCTTATCCCCAATCTGGTAGTGGCTGTAGTTATTGTTATTATTGTTATTGTTGTTGGACATGTGATGCTTCTATGAGGTTCTATCAGTTGAATCTTGTAGAAGAAGCACATCCAGTAGGATATGTATGAATTCAGGTTGGAAGTAAAATATTTCACCTAGTATTATTTTTACTTTTTATTAGCATATCAGAGGATATGACAGTCTTGACTCCTACAAAAGTTATTCTTCAGTTTAGGAAACCAAAACATATTCCAATGTGGATTGTGTAAAGATTTTTAGTGAAATTAACTGACAAAACTTGTAATTAACATTCTTTCTACTACAAATTCACACATACTTTCTTGTCAACAAATATGATTTGCAGAAGATGACTATAGCTATGTAAGATGTGGATCTATTCAGTATGAACACAAATCTTGAAGCCTGGATGGCCAGTGTAAACCATAATATACTCAGAGACCTAAAAAAATGTAAAGAAAGTGATAAAACTGGAAATCTATTAGTTGAAGGACAAACTATGCTTCATGAAAATGGGACTTTCCTCACTGAACCATATGCACTAATTAGAGTTGTACCAAAGATATGGAAGTTATTTTGTAATAACATTATTAAATAAATTATTTACTATAGTGTTAGAGTATACAATGCAGATGGTGTTTTTATGATAGAGATGTGGGTTCTAGTTCTGAGTAGGCCATTTTTTAAAATCTGTGAACCACTTTCTGGATCTTATCTCTAAGATGAATTAATCACATAAGTACCTTAAGCCAGAAACTGTCATAACTAGCACTTTTAGATATCCCATGACCAACACATTTGACACTGATTGGCAGGGATATTCAGAGGGAGGAGAGGCAGACTTTGCTGTCTTGGTTCAAAAAATGGTACCACTCACAAGCACTTAGGCACCTGAAAGTGAAAAAAGGAAGGATATCAACAGCTGTTTTGTTGTTGTTGTTTATAAAACAATTGATTGTACACAGAAAGGCTGTGTGGATTAGCCAACAGTTTTTGGGAGTGCAATATTAACTAGAGTAGCTCATTTCCCCAAAGTTCCCTCTATGTTCAACCTTATGAAGTCTCTTTAACTGCTTTCATTCATTGTAAATAAGTCTCTGATACTGTCAGGCCCAGGAGTATACTAACTCAGATTTATATTAAGAGAGATTCTTGATCTTCCTAAAAGTACTGAGATGGCTTTACAAAACCTAATCTTATTTCATAAGCAAATATTATGCCTTTTTATCTTTATTCCCAATCTCCCAAGGATAAAGAAATTAAATATCAAAATTGTATTTAACTGTTGTTAAAGCTTTGATACATATCAGCACATGCTAGCAAATTTCTTTTACTGTCATAGTTTTTCT
>NW_004524726.1:5686411-5688819 GCF_000260255.1 Octodon degus
TAGATGTAATTTCTATAATTTGCAGCTTTCCAGTGTTCAGATACTTGTTCTGTGATGCAGAATATCATCAGTTTTTATGAATATTCTATGTGTTCTTTTTTGTATTTTTTTTTTTTTTTAGGGAAGTCTAGAGGATGTTCAGGGTCTCACTACTAGATCAGACTCATAGTGATCCGCCTGCTTACAGCCTCTCAGGAGCTCAGATTACAGGTGCACAGCACCACACCCAGTCTCAGTTACCATTTTAGTGTGCCCTGGGGGCAGGCCAACATGGCAGGTTCTTTAATCTGCTCAGCTATTTGGCTGGCCTTTCTATGTGCTCTTGAAATAAAATACATATTCACTGTTTTATGTAAACATAATTTATATGTCTAGATGTTTGAGATTTGTTTACAAATTTTTCTTGCATTTTGTATTAATTTGCCTGATGTTACGATGTACCATAGATTCACTAGATGATTTAAACATTAGAAATTTACTAGAAGTTCAATATCAATGCATCAGCAAGAGTGGTTCTTCCTGAGGTCTTCCTTCTTGACTTTCAGGAAGGTGTTTTCTCTGTGCACTACATTGTCATTTCTCTGACACATTTCTATGCTAATTTCCCCTTCTAAGAAAGACATGAGAAATATTGGCTTACTGCCTTTCCTGATAAACTCACTATTTGTTTCTTTAAAGACCCTATACTGAAATAGAGTAGCACTGTGAGATACTATTCATGTACTGAAGGTCAAGGTTTCCACCTATGAATTTTGAGAAACCGCAAATCATACCACAATATCTTTAATATAGTTCATGTATGTTCTCTTCATAATTCAGGTGTTGCCCTTGCAATGGTACTAAGAGGCAGCACCTTTTGAGGTGATTACATGATTGTACATCTTTGTGAGGTGATTATGTCAGGAGGGCTCCTTCCTCATAATAGAAACAAGGCTTTTATACTTTTTATAAAAAATGCCTCACACAGTCCTTAGTTCCAATAATTTGTGAATGGAGTATATACTTATATAATTTTAGTCATGGCTAGCATGGAATTTTGGCAGAGAGCTGTATAAATATTCTTTGTATATCAGGCTTTCATATTTCATTAGAATCATTTACAATAATTTAGATCAGCGTTTTTTGCCAATGTGTGTTTAGTATTTAATACTTTTAATCTGATTTTAATTTTTTTATTTATATATCTGAACAACAAGTTACTTCCAAATATTTATTAAAATGTCATATGTATGCTTCTCTGCAATTGATTTTGAACAGTTTATTAATTTCAATTCATCATTATTTTGATGTATTGTAGCCAAAGGAATCTATTTTAGGTAATGCAAAGCATTTCTCACACAAACTCAGGAAGAAATTGATGCTGTAAGGGTAATAACATGAAGAATTTTTAAGTGCTGAGTCATGCACCATTGTAGTATTTCTAGTCTACCAGAAGACTGTAAAAATTAGTACCTCCCTAAGCATATATCTTTCCATTACCTTCTCAAATGGTTACTTTACCAAAATGTAGCACAACATCAAAATTAGGAAGTGACTATTGATGTTACTGTTAACAAATTAACTTATCCTATTAATTTTTTTCAATTATTTTTCTAATGCCTCTTTTCTGGTTCCGCATTTAGTCAGAGAACTCACTTCTGTTAGATAATGTCTCCTTCATCTTAGCCACCCTGTAATAATACTTCAGTGTTTCTTTGCAGTTGATGTCCACGTACCTTGCAGAATCACCTTAAGTACAGGTTGCTTATGATTTTGCCTAAAGTTATGTATTTTTCTATGCATTACAGATTTAATGTTGTGTTCTCAGTGAGTTATATAAGAAGTGCCTGACACTAAAGGGTTTTTTTTCTTTTCTTTTTTTGTATTTTAGGGAAGGGTCTACAGAGTGTACAGGGTCTCACTGCTCAGATCAGACTTGTAGTGATCATCGCGTTCACAGCCTCCCAAGTGCTGGGATTACAGGTGTGCGCCACCACTCCTAGTCTTAATCGCCTGCTCAGTGTTCCAGGGGGCGTGGCTGGCACAGCAGGCACAGGGAATCAAAGTCCCATCCCCTGAGTCTGCCTACGCAGGTGCTTTAATCCACTGAGATATTTGGTTCACTCTAGGGTTTCATGACTAACAAATCCAGTGACAATTTGGATTGCTCATTAAAACTCTATGTTATAGGTTTATTAACAAAAAGTTCACCACTTTCTCTTTTTGAATTAATAATACTGAAGAAGTACTTTAAAACATTTAATTATTGTGCTGCTTTTCTTTTTTTTCTTTTTTTATTGCTATGTTGAACTTTATTTATTTTTTTCAAACTTTTATTGATAAACAGATAGCAATGAGACAGTTTCAAATCAAATCGGAAGTACAGTTTCAACAAATAATACACTGCATATATTCTTCTTAGTGGTTAA
>NW_004524726.1:5699231-5704072 GCF_000260255.1 Octodon degus
TAGACTCAGTCAAATACTTGACTCAGTATTTTGCTTCAGTTTTAAGCACAGAAAAACAGGATATAGAAGTGGCAAAATTGCAAAAGTTGATATATAATCTACATTTTTTGTTTGATTCTTTTATCAAATTGAAAGCTAAGTAATTATCCCAAACTCATTCCTGGAGGCTAGTACTACCATGACACCAAAACCAGAGAAAGACTCAAAATATAAAGATAACTATAGGCCAGTCTCTCTAATGAATATTAATTCAAAAATCCTCAAAAAGACACTGGCAAACAAAATGTAGCAAATCATCAAGAAGATTATACATCTTACCAAGTGGGATTAATCCCAGGAATGCAGGAATGGTTCAATGTATATAAACCAATGAATGCAATGCATCATATTGAAAGAACCAAAGACACAAATCACGTGATCATCTCAATAGATGCACACAAAGCTTTTAATAAAGTTCAACACTTATTCATGGTAAAAAAAAAAAAAATCCTAAAGGAAATCAAAACAGATTGTCTTTACCTCAATCTTTTAAAAGTCATATATGACAAACCCAGAGCTAACATCATACTAAGTGGACAAAAACTGAAAGAATTCACTTTAAAGTCCGTGAATAGCAAAGGCAATCCTGGTCAACAGAGGCAATGCAGGAGGAATCATAGTAACTTGAAATTATACTACAAAGATTCTATGATTAAAATCAGGATGTTATTGGCAAAAAAAAAAAAAAAAAAAAAAACAGACCTGAGGACCAATGTTACAGATTAGAAGATGCAGACAAACTACACAGACACTCAGCCGCTATGTCTTTGATAAAGGGGCAAAACATGTTCACTGGAAGATAGCCTATTTAATAAATAGTCCTGGGAAAACTGGCTTTCCACAGTTGAAAGACTGAAACTAGGCCCATATCTATCCCTGTGCAGTAAGCTAAAGGCAAAATGGATCAAAGATTTAAATATTAAAACTGAAATACAATCTATTGGAAGAGAAGTAGGTAGAAATCTTGAAGACATAAGGGTAGGCAGAGAGTTCATGAACAAAAACCAAACTGATTGAGAAATACTTTAAGCAATGAACAACTGGGATCTTATTTTAGCTATTCTTATACCTTTGACCCAGGAATAGTCCTCCTCTGTCAGAGGTCAGTGTCTTTTTGCTTGATGTGCCGCTTTGTGCTGGATGCACATGGAGTATCGAGAGAAGGGGACACTGCCCTGGGGAGCCTGAACAACTGACTCAACCTTGGTGATCACAGGGGTGACAGATGTTGCATCCAGACCACCCTCACATCCAGGATCTCATCTTATAAATTTTGGCACATCAAAAGAGAATAACCATAACCAACAGACCAAAAATAAAGCCCACAAATTGGGAAAATTATAGTCAAGTGTCCCTCAAACAAAGGACATTAATCTAGAATATATAAAGAATAAACAAAACATCAGGGCCTCCCAATTCAAAGACCCAGATAAAAACTGGACATTTGAAATGATAATACACACTTCTCAGATGAAGAAAAATAAATAGAAATAAATATATGAAAAAATGTCCAACATCATTGGTCATTTGAGAAATGTAAATCAAAGCAACACTGAGATTCTGTCTCACTCCAAAACGAATGTCTATCATCAAAAAACAATCATTAACAAATGTAGGCAATGCTATGGGAAAAAAGGAATCCTTCTCCATAATTGGTGGGAATTTGGACTGGTACAACTACTGTGTAAATCAGTGTGGAATTTTCTCAGAAAACTAGAATTAGAGGTTCCACTCAACCCAGCTCTTCCCTTTCTGGGTACATTCCCAGGAGAAATGAAAACATCATACCACAGTGATATATGTTCACCCATGTTTAGAGATTTTTCATAGCTAAATCTTGGAAACAATTCAAATTCTCATCAACTTAGAAATGTATAATATGATGTGGCATTTTTTTTATAATGGAGTACTACTAAGCTATAAAGAAATACAGTCTTCAGGCTTTTGTAGGTAAATGAACTAGAGACCATAATCCCAAGTGAATAAAATTTGACCCACATGTGTAAACATTGTTCTATCTCCCTTGTGTAAGGAAGTGAAAGAGTAAATAAAAAAAGAAACTGAAAGAATAAGTAAAACCTGAAAGCTACAATAGATACTGTGAAAGTGAAAGAAGCTGCTCAGAAGATGAGAATAACTGGGACAGGGGAAAGGAGGTAAGAAAGAAAGAAGAGGGACTATATACATATATGTGTATATGTATATATATATGTAGACATATATATGTGTGTATATATGTATATATACATATATGTATGTATATACACATATACATATACACATATACGTATATACATATGAAAACTAAAATAATTGTACTACTACTCTCTATTGGTTTATTGAAAGGAACAGTTAATAATTTTTTAATACTTAATTTTTTTTACCAAATTTGAAAACTTACATCCGGCAATCTGAACAACTATTTTGAAGATAACAGTGTGCAATATAACAACCATTGTTGATTTTTTATTACCTTATTTTAAATTCCGTATCATTTTAATTGTTTAAAGTTTTTGTTCTCTCTTAAATAAATAAACAAATTGCTTGTTTTATAAGCACGACGTCTTCAGAGCCCATTTCTAATTTTGAGAGGCTCAATCAGTTAACAAAACTTCCTGCTGTTGTGTTTTACTGGCTCTATGCCCAAAGAAAACCTATCTTACCCACTTTTTTTTCTTTTTTGTTGGAATCCTTCTCTGTGTTCATTCAATCGAATGCATTCCAACTAGAAAGAGTAATATAGAGATCAAAAGAAAATGCTTAACTATAAATTAGCTGCACATCTCTTTTGAAAGGATCGTCTCCTTTTGGATCATTATGAAAGCATTTCCTTCCTTTATACTCATTTTTACTATCACCAGTGTAATTTTATAGCTTATACAGCTGATACATGAAAAAAAAAAAACAGTGTTAAAAGGTTGTCTTTTTATTGCTGATGTTTCCTAGATTAGTTATCATAATACATGAAATAATTAGAAAAATGGTTAAAAAGGAAATATGTCTGTATGAAAGATTCAGCAGCAGATTTACGGGATATCTTTTGATGATTTTTTTTCTCACTTTGATGACGTTCATTGATGTAGTGTGAATTGTTGTAAAGACCAGCGAATAATGTGAGGTTGAATATTAGGGAAAATTTTATTAATGACAATTTTGTGCTGCTCTTATTTTTCATAAAAAAATGTGTTAATGATGTTGGTGCTTTTCTTTTTGGTTAAGTGCCCACATTCCCAAACTATTTCTACGACTGACACTAATTGGCAAGTCTTTTGGCAGTCATAGCAAGAGACAAATGACCACTGGGCACAGAAACTCAGCAATGTGCTACCTGAATGCTGGGGTTAAAGTGCAGTGAGTGGAACATTTCTGCTGCCACTGCATTTGGTTCTTCTGGATTTCAAGAAATGAAGAATGAGAATTTTTAGGCTGTCATTTTAATATTGTTCATATATATTACTCTAAGTATTCATTTATTAAATGGTAAGCTTTCCATGTGAAAACCAGAACTAATAATGTTAATAAGAAAAACACACAACTTTATCATCATTATAAACATTTAGTGCCTTTTCTGGTATTCAGTAAAGTGTCAATGTTATTAATTTACATAAAATATGCAATAGCAAGATCCTTGCTCTCCTGGATACAGATTTCAAAGTGAGTAAGACAAGTTGGGACTGCCAACTCTGCAGGTAGTTTCAGGGGAAAAAATCACACAGAAAATGAATCACAGATATGGTCTTTGGTGCAGAGCGAATGTTATTTTAAATCTGGACTGTTGAAATTGGTCAAAGGAAACTTTCCTTCATCTTGTCCTGTATTGTGAAGACACATGGAAGAAAATCCAAGTTTAAATTGTGAACAGAAGTATGCACAATTTTGGTAATGTAGAATTTTTTTGTATCAGAAAGAAGGTGTTTAAGTTTCTGTTTTTATTTCTAGCTATCAACTTTTCTTTGTTTTAAGAATTGTTTAGATACCATATTCTTGGATGATGTTCCATGAAGCATCAGATTAATGATGACACAGACGAATGCTTAAGCAAACAGCAATCTAGTACATCTTCAGGGTTGTCACTTGATATTTCTTGTTTCCCCGGCTTTCTTACCAGAAGAAGAAATAGAATGGGAAGTCTGTCTAGAAATCTCATATCAAATCTCAAGTTTTTAGCCAAAGACACACACAATTTTATCAGTGTGCTATTTGGAAATGTAAACACATGTAGATATGCTTTTGAAATCTACCTAAGCCTCTTCAAAATGTGAGAACTGGGTCAAATAATTTAACTGCTTCACAAACTTAATTTCCTAGCCTGTGTGATGGAGATAATTTCACGGCATAATTTTTTTATGAAAAAAAGTTAAAGTATTATGTGTAAAGGTTAGTACCTATAACATTGGAAAAGATCAATATATTGTAGTACACTCTATTAGTCATTTAAGAAAAGGAAAACGTACCTGAGGTGGCACTGTTTGCTATCACTATCCTGTAGATTTTACACTGACTTGACTTGAGGCAGACAGATCCAGTCTGGCAGTCTACATGAAGCTGCTCCCCCAGCTCTCCTAAGAAATGGAGGGCTATAACAGCAGCAGCACGGGGGGTGCAGTTTGTTCATTTCCGCAACAAAATTTGCGGTCCATAAATCTTAATAATTATGAATCTAAATCCAACAACGTATCAGATTTATGTATTTCATGTTATTTTTATTAAATTTCTGTAACTTCATTCAAATATAGAACTGAGGGCCATTCTAAATGGAGCTTTCCTTTTCCTTAACTGTTTGGTAATAATACTAATCCTAG